>NC_081410.1:428919132-428994132 GCF_030272615.1 Cryptomeria japonica | reverse complement strand
TTTTCATCAACAATAACTACATACACATGACCTGTATTTTATTGAATGATAAATTACTACCAAAAGTAGTGTAAAATAAAATAAAATGAGTTAAAATTTTCCAATAAGTAACATTCAACAATACCTAGTTTCACTAAGCCAGATACATGGTCAAAATCTACAGAAACTTCCATTGGGTTCACTATAGTGGTTTGGGAAGATATGTATCAATTGAAACTAAAGGTCTACAAGACCATCCATCAACCCACTTATATGATTCACAATCATCCCACATTAAATCCATACATGAGAAAAAACATACCATATGTCTAGTATAAATAATTGGTGAGCTTGCATCTGAGCTTCTAAATGAGTGCAAGTCACTTGATCATGTAACTGTGCAATGATCTACATAGCTTGCAACATCAGATTCATGTATCAACCAAAAATATTAGAAATAGTAGAATTACCTTGATTACCTAGTCCCATTGTCGAGTTACACCATTGCACAATGGTTGTTGCATCTATTAAATTAGCACCACCTTCATACTTTAGTTCTTCTCTAGTAAGATCTCTTTTTACACATGCATCGGCACCATCCTGCTCTCCCTTTCTATGTCCAACCTCAGTAAAATTCTAAAACAATTGTACACCAGTCCTCATGGATCCTACTCAGCCAATAGAACATTCTTGCATTTGTGAATTGTGATGTGCAGTTATGTGACCATATGATATGTTGGTTGTATCTAATATTCCTTTCCCTTAAGTTCTTATAGTATAGTTGAAAGCATCATTGCACAAACTCTGTCAAATGACTATGATCATTTCTTATGTAGAAGTGATATTCTCTTACTATATTTATGTCCAACTCCGTGCTATCATGTGCATGCATGAATGCTATGTGTACAAAAATAGTTACCTATTGAGAGTGGTAATATTGGGTTTCACTTCATTCTGAGGTTGTAGTGTTTAATTCTTTGCAAAATCTACAATATAGACGATGGTACCCAGAGGAAATGTATCCTTACATATCTTGAATTTCTCATCCAACCACTGCGCTCCATGTGTATGCATTACGTAGTCATAAACTAGTTTCTCCTAGAAAATACTCATAAACTGTGCTACAGGTATATCTTGACTCACAAACTCACATCTCTTCAACTCTTTTCCATCTATAACCCCATATGTGATTGATCTGTATTTTCTATAAGAAACTAACTTGTCTTTCCAATTTCACGTGCACTCTCTAAATGTATACATTTTTGTAACTTTTGCAAAACACCACATGTAGAACATGAGCCTTTCAAACACATAATCTTATAAAAGGTGCAGCCATCATATCTTTGACATAATACATGAAATAAATTTGCTTGATGACTTTAGAGGTGCTTGTATACTACATTCCTGCAAAACATCGTTAGTGTGTAAAGTACAACATATATGATGATATATATCATAATGCATGGAGAATTCAATATACATTCTACAACAACACGTAGTGCGTGCATGATTTATCTTAACATAAAATGGTTTTTCCATTTGAAAAAACCTTTGGCTAATTCTTATTTGAGGATATGTTTGAATGAATTTCTTGAAAAAATGTGTTTTCATATCCAAAAAGTGCTTCAGATGTGGCTCATGTTTTCTTGACTTGATTCTCCTTCCAACAACATATTTTTGATTGGGTGAAACTCTTGTGTGGGCATGCCAAAAAGTTTCAATAAATTGTCTTAATGCATCAAAAACAACTTTCTCTTTTCATGAAAGTCTACCCAAAAATGCCCAAAGAGAATTATTGTATGGATCCTCAAATTTGTCACGCCTCCCTAAGGCATGGTGTAGTGTTGTTCTACTTATCTTTAATGACTTACTTGTTTTCCTTATTAAATGAGACTTTTTAGTTTGGTTTCTCATTATGGTTGACGTAAGAACACGTCGAGTAACATTTGCATCTTTAGAACATGATGTTGAACCAATTGCTCAATATGCATCAATATATTTCTTACTTTAGTTTTTTCACCATCATTTTTAGATGATCTTAAGCCAATCATTTTCATTGTCTCTCTAAAATTCATATTTATTATCATTTCAACAATTAATTGGCATCTTGAGGTTTGATTTAAGCTCTCAAAATATTTTTTTCATATTTTTTTAGCCATTCTTTGACAAGTGTGTTGGGAAATTTTATCAAGCATTGGCTTCAAAATATTTTCATCAATGTCAATTATAAACTTTGGTTTTCTATGAATAATTATAGGAGGTGTTAATATTATTGCATGTTCTTGGCTTGCATTAAGAACATTTATTTGATCATTGATTAGAACTTCTTGGTTTGCATTCAATTCATTTAATCCATGTAATTGAGTTGGTGTAGATGGTGTACCTTCTCCTCCCAATTTTCTCATTTCACAGTCTTTTCATGCTCCCCCTCCACGTTTCCTTTACTTCCTCTTGTTATTCGATGGTTCCTCACTTGTTACTACCCATTGTGATTATGGATTGTTCTAGATAACATCATATATGTTAATAAATATAATCCAAATTAAACAAACAAAAAATTTCATTAAACTATGGAAATCAATGAATTTGGCAATCAAAAGCATAAATGAAATTTATAAAATTTAAAAATATAAAACTAATAATTCATTTCAATCATTTAAGATCACATGAAATAAAATAAATCATACACTATCCGAGAATGTCGCAGGTGAAGGCAGTTTTAGTGGATCCTTCCTAGAAATTATTTTTTTGGCCATTATGAAACCACCTATAGTGTCAAAAACATGTTCGCATTCTTATTATAAAAAAACCTATATAGGTTATTGAAAATATAAATAAAAGGAGGGGGAGCATTGCAACAACTATAGTGCCAATAACCTGTACATGGTTTTTTCACTAGAGAATAGAGTGTATTGTGAAAGAAGCTCGTATGAGATATTGTCACTATAGATGAAGGGAGGGGGAATGTTGCAACACCTATAATGGAAATAACCTATATGTGGTTTAGACACTATAGACATAATTCTATAGTGAAAGAAACCTATATGGGGTATTGACACTATAGAAGAAGAGAGAGTAGTGCAACATCTTTAGTCACAAAAACCCATATGGGTTATTGACCCTATACATAGAGAGAAAAGAGAGAAAGAGGGGGAAGGGAGGTTGGAGAGAGAGAAGATCATAGAGAGAGAGCGGGGGGGATGAGGGTGAGAGATAGAGAAAGAGGTGGAAGGGAGGTTGAAAGAGAGATGGAGAAAAAGAGAGAGAGAGGGAGGTAGATAGAGAAAGAGGGAGAGAGGGAGAGTGAGGAAGAGAGATAGATAAAGAGGGGGAGGAGGAGATACAAAAAGAGAGAGGGAGAATGAGTAAAAGAGAGAGAGAGAGAGAGAGAGAGAGAGAGAGAGAGAGAGAGAGAGAGAGAGAGGGGGGGGGGGGAAGAAGGTTGAAAGAGGGGGAAGGAAGGGTGGAAAAAGAGTGGGAAGGGAGGGTGTGAGAGAGAAGTGGGGGAGAGAGATAAATAAATAGGGAGAAAGGGAGACTGAGGGATAGAGATAGAGAAAGAGCAGGAAGGGAGGTTGAGAAAAGACCGATAGAGAAAGAGGGAGAGAGGGAGAGGGAGAGGCAGAGGGAGAGTGAGGAAGAGAGATAGAGAAAGAGGGAGAGAAGGATATAGAGAAAGAGGGGGAGAAGGATCATAGATAATGAGGGAGAGAGGGAGAGAGAGATAGAGATAGAGGGAGAGATGGAGAAAGATGGAGAGAGAGGAAGTAAGAGAAAGATGGAGAGAGAGAGAGACAGAGGGAGAGAGATAGAGAAATAGGGAGAGAGGGAGACTGGGTGAGACTGATAGAGAAAGAGGGGGAAGGGAGAGTGAGAGAGAGAGAGAGGAAGGGAGGTTGAGAGAGAGGGGGAGAGAGAAAGAGAGAGAGGGAGAGAGAAAGAGGGGGAAGGGAGGTTGAGAGAGATAGAGAAAGAGGGAGAGTGAGGAAGAGAGAAAGAGGGAGAGAAGGAGATAGAGAATGAGGGAGAAAGGGAGAGAGATAGAGAATGAGGGAGAAAGGGAGAGAGATAGAGAAAGAGGGAGAGAGGGAGAGAGAGGATGAGAGAGAGAGAGAGAGAGAGAGGATGAGAGAGGGAGAGAGAGAGAGAGAGAGAGAGAGAGGGGGAAGGGAGGTTGAGAGAGCTGTTGGCAACAATAATGAAGGAAAACTAAGAGGGGGGGTGAATCAGTTTTCACCAGATTAAACAATTAACCACAATCACCACTCTCTGATAATGCACACACAACCATCGACACCTAAAATACATGAATATAACACCTATTTATACAAATCATCAACCTTGACTACAAGGTTGACCAAACCCTCAACCCTTAATTACAAAATTACATCACATGATACATAAATAAACCACAAGACTAATACAATGATATAAGAAATATAACATAGACCTAAATAAACTCCTTGAACATGCAACACCATTAGAAATCTCACAAAGATCAACCACAACATGCTACACCACCAAAAACACTGCATAACATGAAGAATATCACCAGACCCATAAGATCTTGAAGAATGCACACAATGATCAATGTGGACCACCAAAACAAATAGGAAACAATCAAGAAACACCAAAAATTCATGTTAGGACCATCTGCAATAGTTGCACCAACACCACTTAATCAAATCTTCATCGATCAACACGCTAACACTCAAGAACACTTAACAACGTCAATTCAGACTAGAAAGATAGCTTGCAGAGCACCAAATCACGAACCATTTGAAATGAAGATACACATGAACATCCCAAACACTCTCCCAAATCTATAACCAAAGATATAGTCATACTGGAGCACAATGGATCAAATACCTAACTCTGCCAACCACAGAATAGAGGAACAGTATTCATACCGAAATCCACAACTCGATCAAATCACCGAATAGCATCATGGAATCAATAAATAATGAAGTAGAGATACTAGAGATAATTCATTACTGAACCACAAAATATCATCAGCAAACCAAACCAAATCAATTCTTTGCAATCATTAGAACACCACAACAAGTCTCTACAACACCAAGACACATGAATATGTTGACATCAATGACAACAACATATCCTACCAGCAGGAATATCCAACAAGAGAGAGATAGAGAAAGAGGGAGAGAGGGAGAGAGGGAGAGGGGAATGTTGGTATTTTGGTATGGTTTTGTCATTGATGTCAACACCTACTAAAACTCTAGCACTTCGGAGATCCAGCAACATTCACCGGCAAGCAAATGGCTTTTGCACAGTCACCAGTATATGGTACACTGGCAGGATATAATGATCACCGACACTTGGAATGGCATGGAAAACACTTTGTAATGTCAAATACATTGTTTGGACATCTTATCTTGGAGAATTGTTTATTGGTATATTCATATTTGCATATTTGTTGTCACTGGCAAATAGGTTCAGTGTATACACCGATAGGTTTATCTTTTTCAGATCAGCATGGAACGCTATGGAGATGACTTATTATTGTTGTAAATGCATGAAACTGACATGTTGAATCAGTTATTGCATCAGACATCAATTTATTTGTAAATTGATTTTATTGTAATATCTTGTAGAGCTGACCTACTAAAATTGTTCTTAGGTTATGATATAAATGTAAGATCTTATTTGTAAGATTGGGTGTGGAATGTGAAAAGGAATTGTAAGAAGGTATATGCGATATGAAGAAGAGCTATACATGCAAACATCATTTGAAGGTGAAGCTAGGTTTTTGTGAAAGCATATCAGAACTACACCAGTACTGAATCTAGCATATGAAGATGCTATTTTGAGTAGTACATTCTTATTGGATTTAACCATCCAATTGTTGTCAGTGTGACTCCCATTTGTGATTGAGCAGTGAGCTCTAGGTGCTTGGCCTTTCTACATGTGCAGACCCCATTTATGTACACTTACTATCTATAGTAGTATCATTTGATTGTGGGTAAGGTTTCCCATCATGGTTTTTCTCCTTACAGGGTTTCCAAGTACAAATATTGGTGTTATGTGTTGTGGATGACTATGTCTTTTTGTTTCATGCATTAATCTTTACCGGTATTGCAATTATCTATTAAAACTATCTACCGGTATAACAGATTGGTTCACCAATATTAAGCAGTAAATTGGTTAAGTAGTTTTGGTTTAAATTTATTAGACAACTGGTTCACCCCACCCCCTCTCAGTTGTCTCCGGGACCTAACAATTGGTATCAGAGCATAGTCCTCTTTTGCAGAAGTTTAACAGCTTGAGGAAATCCAATGTCTACTAACTATTTCAGGAATGACAGTGCTAAACTTGGTGGAACCAACTATGGCATATGGAAGATCAGAATGGAGACACATCTAAATTGCATTGGAAAGGACATCTGGGAAGTGACAAAGAATGGCTATACTGCTCCTACTTCCAGTCAGCCTAATCCACCTAATTTGACTAAAGATGAAGAAAATGAGCAATTTTGAGCGCATTATTAGATCAAAAAATCATGGGACTATCAGATAGGTCTACTACTAAAGCTATTTGGGATCATTTGGAAACATTGAATGAAGGGGATTCCATAGTCAAAATTGCAAAACTTGAAAGCTTCCGGGTCAGGTATGAACATCTAAAAATGGAAGAAGATGAAAGGATTTCTTCCTTTATGGAAAGAGTAAATGAAATTGTTTTGAGTATTAAATGTTGTGGAGGAACCTTAAGTGAGGATGAAATTGTTTCAAAAGTTTTAAGAGGATTGCCACTGGCATATAAAATGAAAGTCACTAATATAAATGAGTTAAGAACAATGCCTAATACATCAGTAACTAGCGATACATTGATTGGAAAACTTTCAGCTTTTGAAATTGAAGAATTTGGTCCTATTGCTACTATAAAGATAGATTTAGCTTTCAAAGCATCTACATCATCTACACCATCATTTGACAAGTCTGATTGGAAAGCCTTTTATGCAAGAGAACTTGAAGAAAGAAGGAAAGAAAATGAAGAACTTGAAGAACTTGAAGCATTGTTTGCAAGAAAAATGCCTAAAGGTCCAGTTGGAAATAAGTATGAAGGTAAAGCACCCTTTAAATGTTTTAACTGCAATAAGATTGGTCATATGGCTTCAAGATGCCCTGATAGACATGCTAGACTAAGAGAAGAAGCTAGAAGGACATACAAGCCTAACCCTGAATATCAAAGATATAGATTTAAGAAGAATAAAGACAAATCTTGTTATGTTGCTGATGAAGGAGTGACTGATGATTCTGATGAGGATCCGATAGATAATGGATAGGTTTTTGTTGCTATAATAGAAGATCAACCAGCACCTACAGTCCAACCGGTAGAGCAGGCCTTGGTAGCTAAAATTGAAGTAAAGCATGAATGGATCATTGATTCTGGATGCTCACATCATATGATAGGAGATAAAGGTAAATTCTTGAACTTTCAAAAATATAATGGAGGCTTAGTGAGATTTGGAGATGATAAAGCTTGCCTAATCAAAGGTAAGGGTTCAATATCTCTTGATGGTAAGCATAATACTGACAATGTTTACTATGTTGAGGGGTTAAAGCATAATCTTTTGAGTGTTAGTCAATTAGTTGAGAAAGGATTTCAGTTACAATTCAAAAATGGAAAAGGAAAAATCATGAGTAGAACTGGTTTAGAAATTGCAATCGGTAATCAGACTAGAGGTAATATCTTGCATTTGAATAACAGTAAAAATACATGTTTGATTGCACACATTGATGAAAGTTGGCTATGGCATAAAAGACTCTATCATGTAAACTTTGATTGCATGGTAAAAATCAGTACTACTAAGGTAGTTAGAGATTTACCTAAAATTGTCAAACCTCACAGTATATTATGTAAGGAATGTGTTAGTTGTGTTTAGAGTCGCCATATTATTTCAAAGGTCCCCCCTTTAAAAACCCCACCTATCTTATTCGAGGTCTCCTCTTTATCATTTAAGTATCTATCGTCTTTTGAATAAAGTTGGTCAAGGTCGCAAGTTTCCACGGTCATTGCTCCCCTCCCTTTGAATCACTTCGAATCATTTCGAACCTCGGTTCGAAGTAGTTCAAAGTAATTCGACCAAATTTTTCATACTAACACTCTTTCTTTGGCAGGAAGTATCTTTATCACGGCGGTCCTTTTTGAAATACTTTGAACCGTTTTGAATCTTGGTTCAAACCTATTCAAAGTAGTTTTTGGCAAGTACCGACGTCAGGAGTTTATTTTTGGAGTACGTTGCGCCACCTTTCTCTCAGAGCAATCAATGGTCCTGTCGGCATGTCAAATCAAAAGATTTTATTTCTTTTTCAAGGAAAAGGGCATCATTGTTATGAGTGTGAGTAGACCTTCGTTTCATGCAAGACTGGATATCGCACGAAATAAATTATTATTAACTCATGCGGAAGGGTAAATCATTAATCGAGGCATTTATGCATCAACGCCTCGAGCATGTCAATCCTGATGTGAGCCGATAAACTATCATTATCTAATCTTCTCATGTATAACATTCCCCTGTGATAAATTTTCATTCAGTTGCCTGGTAAGTTATCCGAAAACAAAGAAAAAGGATAAAGGAGAGGGGGTCTGATTTCGGAGAGAAGGAGCTGTTAGGGAAGCTAGAGGAGATTATTTGCTTTTCAATGGAAAACAGGTGAGAGTTTGGTAACCTTTGTTCTGTTCTGCAAAACTGTTATTTTCAAAGGTTTGTCTGAAAGAAGTCTTGCTTGTTTAAGTTAAGAATGAAGTCGGTTATGCATTTTCTCGGTAATGTTTCTAGCCTTGAATGTAAAAGACCAGTGATTTGTGATATCAATTTAGAAGGGGTAAATGTGGAAAATCTTCAAGCAAGTTTTCTTGCGAATACGGAAGAGGTTAAGGGATGTATGGAAATATTAACGAGTGGGTTAATTGAAGCCGCTGCGTTTCCCCCTGCCTTCGTACACCCTGAACTCTTACAACTCTGCATTGACCATTATGATGTAAGAAGCAAGAGCATAGTAAGCAAAAATGGTAATGTCATACTTTCTGTCTCCAGAGAAACCATTTCTTCTGTTTTGAAATTAACAACAAGTACCTTTGCCGCTTTCTCACCCATTCAAGCTGAAGCTGAGTATCGGGAAAACCCTAGTGTGTACCGAAACACTCTTGCCAGGAAATGGACCAAGGTTAACTATGGAGGTGGGTCTAGACTTCCCAAGGTCATTACTAGAAGCCACATAAAACCCCACATACACGACCTGGTGGTATTATTACACAGGGTGAAAGGTTCAGCTGATGTATGTTTGTTCGAAGAATGGATGTATAGGTACATTGAAATTATCTTAAAAGGTGAAGAATGGATAGATTGGGCGGAGATTATTGCCACTTCCCTGAGAAGCCAGCTCAAACACGCCAAAGAATCTAGAGAATATTTCCGTATGGCCTCATATTTGACTTATTGTATTGCCTGCACCTGTGATCTCGCCGCTCTTCCACATGAGGTATGGAATGAGGAAATGACCATTTTCCAATATTGCCCGTTGTTGCAAAAGGACAGAGTCCTGGAGGATTTCCGTAAAGTGCATGATATATTGTTTGAAAACATTTATTTGGCTCTAGAAGGTTTTCAGATGCCACGACTCTCTTCTGAATCCCTGAAGCTGGTTCAACATTATGGGAGTTCTTTTATTCAGTTCCCTAGGTTCACATATTTGAGAATCGGAGGGTTTGAGGAAGAACCTGTGAGGTTGCCTCGATATGCCCTTGATTGTTTCATTTTAGCTGAATTGTGCAGGCAACTTTCTGCTATTATTAAGGATAACCTCCCTCAGGATAAATGGGAAACGGTCTTCCCTATTAAGCTACACTCTCTGGTGTGTAATAACATGAATGACGCTTCCATCATCAGAAGCAATTTGCTGGGATTTAATCTTGGTTTCTACCGTAGCAGGAGAAATTTCGATAGTAAAGGATATGCAGCTCTAACCCTCGGCCTTGAAATCAACTCAACAGTTGCTCCGCAGCTAGAAGATTTATGGGAAGATTGTGAAAATGAAGAAGAAGTCTTGAAAAAGGACCATTCTAGACTCACCCTGCAGCAAATTAATTCTTTCAATTTGAAGTTCAAAACACAAGGGATCGTTGAGGATGGTTCATGTCTAGTTGAACCCGAATGGGAAGAATCAAATGAAACAAAATTCTTGACAGTTGATTGGAGCAAGGAGGAAGACGATGATATTAATTGGAGAGCCAGATCCATATTAACTTATACGGATGATTGGCTGCAGAGGAAAAAGACTGGAAACGTCACTGAGTCTTCTACTAAGGTGATTTCTCTCTCGGAACCGCTTCAATCTGACATTCCACTTTCTCATGTTGCAGGTGATACATTGGCCTCAGATAAGAAAATAAAGTTCCCTTCCCAAGTCACGGCTCCTAGAATGAGATCCCATTCCAGGAACAAAGCTTTGAAGCAGCCTAGTTCCCAGAAGCAGAAAATGACATCACCAGAGCGGGATTCAAGTGACAAGTCTCCTTTTCGAGATGAAGCAGACGATGAAGTCCAATTCATTGAAACACCAAAAGCAGATCAACCCAAGTTCTTGACTCCAACTAAAGATACTCAGATGGTATCAACCACTCCCACTGTTCCTTTGTGGTTGTCAAATTCAATCAATAAGAAACGGAGTTTACAACCAGTGGCCTCGCCAGTAAAGAACATTGTCACTAGGTATGCGGCTAGAGGGTCTAAAGCAAAGAAAATGAAAACGGATGCTTGTCTCACTAAGGATCCGGTGACGGGAAAAATCATAGCGGAAGTGGCTACTTATAAGCAGAAAAGGGAGTCAGGGGAAATTGATGAGGAAGGATTCAAAGTCACTTCTATTGAACTAGGTACCCTTAACAGGAATACTGGCAATAATTTCTTTAAGTTTTCTGTTGACCACATGCTCACTCAATTAGAAAAAGATTCTAAGGAGAAGAAAGAATTGAAAACAATGGTGGTGACGATGGCCACATACATCAATTCGCTAACTAATTTAGGGCCTAACTCAATAATCCAGCTGCCTCAGCCATTCGACCCAAATTCTGCCGAAAGCCAGAAATTGATGAAACAGACGCAGAGGGGAAAATTGTTGTCTGACGCTGTGGTTAGTTGGGTAAATAACATATTAGAGAAAGGGAGTAAGTTTATTTCAGAAATTACTAGTATCTATTCCGAGGGTGAAGCATTGCTTGAAGAGATTCAAACTTTGATACCAGTATGGGAGACAGAATTGTCACGGTGTCAAACCATAGTTTCCCGGGTAATTGAGGTTGAAAAGTTTGGAGTTCTCAAATTCTTAGGTGAAAACTCCATGAAGGCCGTGGACCCGTGCACCTTATTTATCCTGAAAAGTAATATGAGCTGAAAGGAGTCCATCTACCAAGAAGCCATCAAAGAAGTCCAGGGCATCAAGAATCAAATCACAGACATACATAAGGAACTGGTTAAGGACATGAAGACTGTCAACCCCACAGGCATCCTACAATTGGATGAAGGCAGCATGGACATTGAAGTGTTAACTAAAAGTTTCACCGAAGCAGTCGAGCGGATTAGGGACAAAGAAACGCCCAAGGTCGATGATTTCACTTCATTGGCAGGTATAGAATCCATGCTGCGCCTCAATGAGAAGCTGATGCCATTTCAGAGCCTAAAGATGAAGGAATACAGGTGGTAGAAGGATGCATGTAGAGCTCGGCTGATGAGTTTAAAGAACCCGCACTCACAGGCCACGCAAGAATTCATGTCTTCTTTCCAGAGCTGGAAGCTGGTACGTCAGACCGTCGGAAATGAAGAAGAAGCCGGCGAATATAGCGGAAATTGAATCGTCACCTGCTGGCGTTCTATCTTTTTGATAACTGCTTTTTAGTTTTATAACGGTTTCTTGTATTAACCCGATAGGGCTGAGTTTTACGGGAGGCCCTTCGGGATTTCAAAAATAACTATAAATGCTGGGGCATTAAACTGTTTTGGGATTATATTTTTTTTTTTTTAGCAGATAGGATAGGAAAGAAGAGGGAGTTAAATATAGTTTTTTATATATAGATTTTTTCGAAGAACAGGGATGAAGGATAGTATATGCATGTTTTAGCTTCCAAAGACTTTGTGCATTGAAGTTGGATATACATATATGAAAGATTTCGAGTTATGCTTTGAAACTTTGTGTTCTGAGTGTTGAATTATTATCACTTTGTGGAGATAATTCAGCGATTCAAAATTTCCTTATTGCTGTTGGTTAGTTGTAAGTTCATCTATTTCCTGTCTTGATATATGTGGAAAATCTAGCAGAAAATCCATTCTTTGAAATAGATTTTGTTGATTATATGTATGTGAATTTTTCTATCTGCGATCTGTATTTTGTAATTACCTCACTACCTAGGAGTAGTTGAGAGAACCTTACGCACTTTCAGGAAAAAGTGTGATCGTATAAAAAAACTGAATTCATTGTAAATCAGATAAGGGAGCTGTACCTTTAGAAAAATTCAGAGAGGAAGTTAAAATGAAACTAATACTTTCTCAACTGTAGTGAAAGATTCTATTCTCTTCATAACATTGGGCATAGAGTAAATTAGGAGAAATTAAGTAAGAGGACAATTTGTTCACTAACAGATTTTTGGCGACTCTGCTGGGATAATCGAGTCCTTTGAAGGAAACTTAATCTTTAATGTAATGTATAACTATGGTCCTTCAACATAACGAGATCTTTCCTGTATTACAACCCAATCTTCGATTTGAAGATACTCAAGAAGACATAATTTCAGACCTAGCGGCAACTGCTTGGCGAGAACGTAGAAGTGGTCAACACTATCAGCAAATATTAGTGGTCCTGGAAATAGAGGAAGAAAGAGCCGAGTTCTTGAGAGGAGTGCCGGAAGTTCAGGAGGCGGGTGTTGTGAATAGACTAGCCCAGGTACCTGCAAGACCTTGAACACATCAGTAGTTTAGAAACTGGCTACTCGTAGATACACAAGAGGGGAAAGAAAAAAGGGGATTCTTGATGAAAACTTTGAGTTGTTAAAAAACCTAAAACTTTTGCCAGATTTTAGCAACCCTAAAAAGAAGCACATCAAATCCCAAAGCAGGCCAAACTCACCACCAAAGCCTTCTCCCTTCTCACCTCTGGTTCAATCCTTGCTTCCATTGAGCGCCCTTGTCCCAGCCTGTATATCAGTTCCACCCTTGCAAGTTGTACCAGCCAACATGGCTGTTAATCAACCTTGGGGACATAACATAGGTCCACTGAATTTAGGCGTGAATCTTGCACCACTTCCTAAAGGAGCTACTGAAGTTTTACCCAAGTTTAGTGGAGATGGCAAAGTCTCAACAGATGACCACTTAAGCGCTTTTCATTCTGCCTGTGCTGTTATAAGCGTCCCTACACAGGAAGTTGCTGTGAGATTGTTTGTGCGAACCTTGACTAATGCTGCTGCTGATTGGTTCAATCATTTGCCCCATCTTTCTATTACTAGTTGGGATGATATGAAAAATACCTTTGAAAATAGATTTAAAACCCCTGAAAATGAATGTTCTCTATTTGCCCAACTCAGTCAAATGAAGAAAGATATGTATGAACCTATGAGAGAGTTTGTGGCCAAGTTCAATAGACTGGTTCAAAGAATTCCCACAACGTCAAGACCTAGTGAAGAAAATCAGAAATCATTTTTTATTAATGTCATTCCAGCAGATATAAGTTTTCATCTTATTAAAGATGCTTGTGCTGATTTAGGCGCTGCTCAGAGGTTGGCCATTCAACTAGAGGATGCATTCATTAATGCCGGTAAATGGAAAAGAGAGGTACATACTCCCGGGACCGTTTCATCTGCTACACCCACAGACCCAGTCTTACAAAAATTGATGAATGACATAGCAATGATGAAGAGGCAGCAGAATAAAACACATAATCAGTATCCTCCCCCTTATCAAGACATTCAAAGATGGCAGCAGTCTCAAAATTTTGGGAGAACTCCCCTATTAACTGCTCCTCAGCCGAGACTACAAATCGAAGAAGCGCCTAAAGAAACAATGTGTTCTTTCCACATGACTTCAGATCATGATGAATGAGAATGTCCTGACTGGCTAAATTGTGTTCAGCTAGCAAAGAACGCTCTTATGGCAGAAGCGATAATTGAAAAAAAGGATATAGAAAAAGATGAGTCCAGTAGTTACTTCCTAGAATATGAATCTGATTCAGAGAGAGGAGGTGATGTTTTTACAACACTTCAAGAACCTGCCTGCACAGTCATGACTAGAGGCCAAAGGAATCAAAAATTCTATCCTGGAAACACCCCAAACATATCAAATTCTAAAGGTAAGGAGCATGTTCAGGCTGATACCATGGAACCTAAGATTTTGTTCAGGGCTGAAACGAAAGCTAGTGCCTCAGCTTTTGATATTGTAGAATTCTGTAAAACTTCTTCCATATCCATTTCACCAGCTGAATATTTAAAGCTTAATCCTAAGGAGTTAGATAAGTTGGTTCAATACGTGAAGGGAAGTTCAGTCACTAGCGCACATGTTACAGATAATGTTTTTGAGGATGTAGGAGCTGCTGATGAACTCACTTTCGTATCCGAGAGATGCTCAAAGAACATTGAAGCCACTGCTAATTCAGTTCAGAAAGAAACAGAGGAGAAAAAGCCCAATCCGTTTTATATATCTTTGTTGTTAAACGGTCAAAGGCTTAGTAATTGTATTATTGATTCCGGGGCATCAGACAATATTATGCCACAGCTAGTTGCAAAAGCCCTTGGTTTGGAGCTCACAAAAACTTTTGGGTGTTGCTATGCTATGGATGGGAAGCAGTTACCCTTGGTTGGCCAAGTGAAAGATGTACAAGCTGTCCTTTACACTTGTCCTGAAAAGAGAGTGAAGCTTACTATTCTGGTAGCTGATATTCCAGCTAGCTATGGGATGCTACTTAGCAGAACTTTTTGCAAGGATATAGGTGGAGAAATTAAAATGGACTGGTCTGAAGTATATATTCCTGTGGGAAAGAAGAAAATAAAGTTAGAACCTGAGCTGAAAAACAAATATACTGTGGTACCTTCTAACAATCCCAAAGCACAGATATTATATGAGGAGTGTCAATTCAGGAATTATATCATCTTACCCGAGAAGTCATGTGAAGAGAACACGGTAAGTGCTGAAGAAACCTTGTGGACTTTAGAATTTGATGGAAGCTGCTCGAACTCAGGCTCAGGTGCTGGTGTAGTACTCATATCACCTTCTGGAGAAATTTTCCCTTTCTCTTTCAAGCTGGATTTCCATAATACAAATAATACAGCAGAATACGAAGCGTTACTTCTAGGTTTACAAGAAGCAAAGGAAAAGGGGATAAGGCAGCTAAAAGCAAAGGGGGATGCTGAACTCATTGTTAAGCAGGTAAGAAAACAATTCTCTGTAAAAAATGATCGACTGAGGCATTATAGAAATCTGGTTTGGGATGAAATTGAGTCATTTGAAGCCTTTTCTATTGAATTCATCCCTCGCGCTCAAAATACCAAGGCTGATTCTTTAGCTGTCTCTGCATCTTTATTATTGCCCCATCCCGAATTCAAAAATAATGCTTACAGAATTGAGGTGTTATACAGACCGAGAGTCCCAGATAATATTAATCATTGGCAGGTCTTTAATGATGATGAACAATTAAAAGAATTCATGGCTTGCGCGGGAGATTTCGCTGAAATCCTTTTTGAAGGATCTGAACATGGGGGAAAACCAATCGATGAAGAATCAACGGAAACAGGGGAAGTGATCCAACTTCAAGGAAACAGGATTCCCAAAGGCTTGGTTTCTTTGGAACATCTTTTTGGTAGAAAAGATGACAGTACTTTAAGGAAAGATGATGGTTCTAATGAAAATAAAGGGGAACACGAGAAGATCAACATTGGAGCGAAGAGGATCCTAAGCTGATCTCTATAGGCAAAACTTGTTCTGCAAGGGAAAAGAAAAACTTATCCGAGCTTTTAATCCAATATCGAGATGTTTTTGCATGGGGTTATGGCGACTTAAAAAATTTCAGAAATGGTGAATTCGTGCATCACATACCATTGAAACCAGGGGCCACCACCTTCAGACAAAAGCTTAGAAATTATAACCCTAAAGTCTCAGAAGCCATTTTTAGAGAGGTGGAAAAGATGTTGAAGGCTCGTATAATTTACCCAATACATCATTCAACATGGGTGGCAAATATTGTTCCGGTGAGGAAAAAGAACGGCGAAATAAGGATTTGTGTAGACTTTAGGAATCTGAATCAAGCAAGCCTTAAAGATAACTACGCACTTCCTACTATGGATCATGTCTTACAGTCAGTAGCTGGATCTGAAGTAATGTCGATGCTGGATGGTTACTCAGGATATAATCAGATTAGTGTCGCCCCAGAAGATCAGCATAAAACAGCCTTCATCACTCCCTGGGGTACTTTTGCTTACAACCGGATGCCTTTCGGTCTAATTAATGCTGGAGCTACTTTTCAGCGAGCAATGAATTCCTCTTTCAAAGACCCGCGAGATAAGATAATTGTTATATATCTTGATGATTTAACTGTCTATTCTAAAAGAAGGAAACATCATTTGAAGGACTTAGAGAGAGTGCTGGAAAGATGTAGACAGCATGGTATATCTTTGAACCTGAAGAAGTCTATTTTCTTCGTTGAAGAAGGTAAATTGCTCGGGCATATTGTTTCTAAAGAAGGTGTAAAAATCGATCCAGAGAGGGTAAAAGCAATACAGAAGCTGGTTCTGCCTATAAATAGAAGTGATTTGAAATCTTTCTTTGGTCAAATCAATTTCCTGAGAAGTTTTGTACCTGAATTTTCTGAAAAAGTGAGATACATGCTAGACATGATGAGCGAGAAACGTCCTTTCAGATGGCAAGAGGAGGGTAAGAAAGCTTTTGAAGACATCAAAATAGCTATTGCAAGTGCTCCAATGCTAGTAAGCCCTAATTTTGAGAGAGACTTCATTATTTATTGTTACGCTTCTGAGCATTCTCTATCTAGTATTCTAACCCAACCCAATGATGAAGGAAAAGAAGCTCCAATCGCCTTCATGAGTGTTCCATTGAAGAAGCATGAATTAAATTATAGTCCAACAGAAAAACATGCCTTTGCTGTAGTAAGGGCATTGAAACAATTCAGGTATTACATACTGCACTCTCATTCTGTTGTATATGTGCCCGAGACCGCAGTCAAAAGTATCTTGACTCAACAAGAAGTAGGAATGAATAAACGAGCGACTTGGGTAGCTAAAGTGCAAGAATATGATTTAACAATCAAACCTACTTCTCTGATAAGGGGGCGTGGTTTGTGCAAAATGATAGCTGAGAATAGGGATGTATCTCCTGGTAAATCCGATGGAGCTCATACGGTTTTGCTGGTAGTCTAACAGATCCTTGGTTCTCTGACATTGCATATTTTCTTTCATACGGTGAATGCCCATCAAATATGAATTATAAAGAAAGACGGAATCTCAGACTGAAAGCCGCCAAATATGTAATTTCAGATGGTGTTCTATATAAGAGGGGAATTGATGGAACATTCTTAAGGTGCGTGGACACAGAGCAACAAGGAAAATTGTTAAAGGCGTACCATTCTGAGGCTTGTGGAGGACACTTTTCATCCACTGTTACTGCCTTTAAAATTCTCAGGAGTTGTTTTTACTGGCTAGGTATGTTCAAAGATGCTTATAAGTTTGTGAAAAACTGTGAGAAATGTCAACTTTTTACTGGATGTCCTCAATTAGCAGCATTACCTCTCAAACCTGTAGTAATTGATGAACCTTTTCAACAATGGGGCATTGACTTTATTGGGCCTATAAATCCTCCATCAAGCGCTGGACATATCTACATTCTAATAGCAACAGATTAGTTCACTAAATGGGTGGAGGCGATTCCAACGAAGAAATCTAACTCTCAAGTGGTATGTGAATTTCTGATGGAGCAAATTTTTGTTAGATTTGGTGTACCTCAGAAAGTGGTTTCAGATAATGCCACTTATTTCTCATCAGAGGAAATATCACTTTTCTGTTATGAGCATGGGGTATCATTAGCACATTCATCAGATTATTTCCCATAGGGAAATGGACAGGCAGAGTCTAGCAATAAGAATCTAGTGGCCATGATAAAAAAATTGGTATCTGATAATTCCCAAGATTGGCACAAAAGGCTCTATGAAGAATTGTGGGCAGACCGAATCACACCAAAAAGAGCTATTGGGATGGCTCCGTTTGAATTAGTATATGGGATTGGAGCTCAGGTATCTTTACCCCTGGAGTTATCGGTAGCTAAATTGCAATCGGTCATCGAGGATCAATTCTTTAAAAATTCATTGGAGAAGAGAGTCATGTACCTGCACAAGCTGGAAAATGAGAGGAACAGATTAGTCGATCACATCACGGAACACCAGATGAATGTAAAGCGCATTTTTCACAGGAAAGCTCGATCAAGAAATTTCCTTAATAATGATGAAGTGCTCCTGTGGGATAAGAGGAAAGAACCGAAAGGAACACACGGAAAATTTGAATCTCTTTGGAAAGGACCATTCTTCATTTCAGAAGTGGTTGGTCCTAACACTTTCCGTTTGAAGTACCCAGATGGAACAATTCTACCTTTTACATACAACGGGCAGGATTTGAAGCTGGTCAAATTCTAAGTTTTGATGTCCCCTGCTGTGTACATAGTATTTTGTTGTGTCTAGTTTTCTCGTTCTTGTTGTTTTCTTTCCTGTCTGTTGTTTTGAGTTCTATCTCCTGTTTCTGAGTTCTCTGTGTATTCCGCATACACAGCCCCCAGTCAGAACCCCTGTTAGTTGTGTTTAGAGTCACCATATTATTTCAAAGGTCCCCCCTTTAAAAACCCCACCTATCTTATTCGAGGTCTCCTCTTTATCATCTAAGTATCTATCGTCTTTTGAATAAAGTTGGTCAAGGTCGCAAGTTTCCACGGTCATTGCTCCCCTCCCTTTGAATCGCTTCGAATCATTTCGAACCTCGGTTCGAAGTAGTTCAAAGTAATTCGACCAAATTTTTCATACTAACACTCTTTCTTTGGCAGGAAGTATCTTTATCGCGGCGGTCCTTTTTGAAATACTTTGAACCGTTTTGAAGCTTGGTTCAAACCTATTCAAAGTAGTTTTTGGCAAGTACCGACGTCAGGAGTTTATTTTTGGAGAACGTTGCACCGCCTTTCTCTCAGAGCAATCAATGGTCCCGTCGGCATGTCAAATCAAAAGATTTTATTTCTTTTTCAACGAAAAGGGCATCATTGTTATGTGTGTGAGTAGACCTTCATTTCATGCAAGACTGGATATCGCACGAAATAAATTATTATTAACTCATGCGGAAGGGTAAATCATTAATCGAGGCATTTATGCATCAACGCCTCGAGCATGTCAATCCTGATGTGAGCCGATAAACTATCATTATCTGATCTTCTCATGTATAAAATTCCCCTGTGATAAATTTTCATTCAGTTGCCTGGTAAGTTATCCGAAAACAAAGAAAAAGGATAAAGGAGAGGGGGTCTGATTTCAGAGAGAAGGAGCTGTTAGGGAAGCTAGAGGAGATTATTTGCTTTTCAATGGAAAACAGGTGAGAGTTTGGTAACCTTTGTTCTGTTCTGCAAAACTGTTATTTTCAAAGGTTTGTCTGAAAGAAGTCTTGCTTGTTTAAGTTAAGAATGAAGTCGGTTATGCATTTTCTCGGTAATGTTTCTAGCCTTGAATGTAAAAGACCAGTGATTTGTGATATCAATTTAGAAGGGGTAAATGTGGAAAATCTTCAAGCAAGTTTTCATGCGAATACGGAAGAGGTTAAGGGATGTATGGAAATATTAACGAGCGGGTTAATTGAAGCCGCTGCGTTTCCCCCTGCCTTCGTACACCCTGAACTCTTACAACTCTGCATTGACCATTATGATGTAAGAAGCAAGAGCATAGTAAGCAAAAATGGTAATGTCATACTTTCTGTCTCCAGAGAAACCATTTCTTCTGTTTTGAAATTAACAACAAGTACCTTTGCCGCTTTCTCACCCATTCAAGCTGAAGCTGAGTATCGGGAAAACCCTAGTGTGTACCGAAACACTCTTGCCAGGAAATGGACCAAGGTTAACTATGGAGGTGGGTCTAGACTTCCCAAGGTCATTACTAGAAGCCACATGAAACCCCACATACACGACCTGGTGGTATTATTACACAGGGTGAAAGGTTCAGCTGATGTATGTTTGTTCGAAGAATGGATGTATAGGTACATTGAAATTATCTTAAAAGGTGAACAATGGATAGATTGGACGGAGATTATTGCCACTTCCCTGAGAAGCCAGCTCAAACGCGCCAAAGAATCTAGAGAAGATTTCCGTATGGCCTCATATTTGACTTATTGTATTGCCTGCACCTGTGATCTCGCCGCTCTTCCACATGAGGTATGGAATGAGGAAATGACCATTTTCCAATATTGCCCGTTGTTGCAAAAAGACAGAGTCTTGGAGGATTTCCGTAAAGTGCATGATATATTGTTTGAAAACATTTATTTGGCTCTAGAAGGTTTTCAGATGCCACGACTCTCTTCTGAATCACTGAAGCTGGTTCAACATTATGGGAGTTCTTTTATTCAGTTCCCCAGGTTCACATATTTGAGAATCGGAGGGTTTGAGGAAGAACCTGTGAGGTTGCCTCGATATGCCCTTGATTGTTTCATTTTAGCTTAATTGTGCAGGCAACTTTCTGCTATTATTAAGGATAACCTCCCTCAGGATAAATGGGAAACGGTCTTCCCTATTAAGCTGCACTCTCTGGTGTGTAATAACATGAATGACGCTTCCATCATCGGAAGCAATTTGCTGGGATTTAATCTTGGTTTCTACCGCAGCAGGAGAAACTTCGATAGTAAAGGATATGCAGGTCTAACCCTCGGCCTTGAAATCAACTCAATAGTTGCTCCACAGCTAGAAGATTTATGGGAAGATTGTGAAAATGAAGAAGAAGTCTTGAAAAAGGACCATTCTAGACTCACCCTGCAGCAAATTAATTCTTTCAATTTGAAGTTCAAAACACAAGGGATCGTTGAGGATGGTTCATGTCTAGTTGAGCCCGAATGGGAAGAATCAAATGAAACAAAATTCTTGACAGTTGATTGGAGCAAGGAGGAAGATGATGATATTAATTGGAGAGCCAGATCCATATTAACTTATACGGATGATTGGCTACAGAGGAAAAAGACTGGAAACGTCACTGAGTCTTCTACTAAGGTGATTTCTCTCTCGGAACCGCTTCAATCTGACATTCCACTTTCTCATGTTGCAGGTGATACATTGGCCTCAGATAAGAAAATAAAGTTCCCTTCCCAAGTCACGGCTCCTAGAACGAGATCCCATTCCAGGAACAAAGCTTTGAAGCAGCCTAGTTCCCAGAAGCAGAAAATGACATCACCAGAGCGGGATTCAAGTGACAAGTCTCCTTTTCGAGATGAAGCAGACGATGAAGTCCAATTCATTGAAACACCAAAAGCAGATCAACCCAAGTTCTTGACTCAGACTAAAGATACTCAGATGGTATCAACCACTCCCACTGTTCCTTTGTGGTTGTCAATTCAATCAATAAGAAACGGAGTTTACAACTAGTGGCCTCGCCAGTAAAGGACATTGTCACTAGGTATGCGGCTAGAGGGTCTAAAGCAAAGAAAATGAAAACGGATGCTTGTCTCACTAAGGATCCGGTGATGGGAAAAATCATAGCGGAAGTGGCTACTTATAAGCAGAAAAGGGAGTCAGGGGAAATTGATGAGGAAGGATTCAAAGTCACTTCTATTGAACTAGGTACCCTTAACAGGAATACTGGCAATAATTTCTTTAAGTTTTCTGTTGACCACATGCTCACTCAATTAGAAAAAGATTCTAAGGAGAAGAAAGAATTGAAAACAATGGTGGTGACGATGGCCACATACATCAATTCGCTGACTAATTGAGGGCCTAACTCAATAATCCAGCTGCCTCAGCCATTCGACCCAAATTCTGCCGAAAGCCAGAAATTGATGAAACAGACGCAGAGGGGAAAATTGTTGTCTGACGCTGTGGTTAGTTGGGTAAATAACATATTAGAGCAAGGGAGTAAGTTTATTTCAGAAATTACTAGTATCTATTCCGAGGGTGAAGCATTGCTTGAAGAGATTCAAACTTTGATACCAGTATGGGAGACAGAATTGTCACGGTGTCAAACCATAGTTTCCCGGGTAATTGAGGTTGAAAAGTTTGGAGTTCTCAAATTCTTAGGTGAAAACTCCATGAAGGCCGTGGACCCGTGCACCTTATTTATCCTGAAAAGTAATATGAGCTGAAAGGAGTCCATCTACCAAGAAGCCATCAAAGAAGTCCAGGGCATCAAGAATCAAATCACAGACATACATAAGGAACTGGTTAAGGACATGAAGACTGTCAACCCCACAGGCATCCTACAATTGGATGAAGGCAGCATGGACATTGAAGTGTTAACTAAAAGTTTCACCGAAGCAGTCGAGCGGATTAGGGACAAAGAAATGCCCAAGGTCGATGATTTCACTTCATTGGCAGGTATAGAATCCATGCTGCGCCTCAATGAGAAGCTGATGCCATGTCAGAGCCTAAAGATGAAGGAATACAGGTGGCAGAAGGATGCATGTAGAGCCCGGCTGATGAGTTTAAAGAACCCGCACTCACAGGCCACGCAAGAATTCATGTCTTCTTTCCAGAACTGGAAGCTGGTACGTCAGACCGTCGGAAATGAAGAAGAAGCCGGCGAATATAGCGGAAATTGAATCGTCACCTGCTGGCGTTCTATCTTTTTGATAACTGCTTTTTAGTTTTATAACGGTTTCTTGTATTAACCCGATAGGGCTGAGTTTTACGGGAGGCCCTTCGAGATTTCAAAAATAACTATAAATGCTGGGGCATTAAACTGTTTTGGGATTATATTTTTTTTTTTTTAGCAGATAGGATAGGAAAGAAGAGGGAGATAAATATAGTTTTTTATATATAGATTTTTCCGAAGAACAGGGATGAAGGATAGTATATGCATGTTTTAGCTTCCAAAGACTTTGTGCATTGAAGTTGGATATACATATATGAAAGATTTTGAGTTATGCTTTGAAACTTTGTGTTCTGAGTGTTGAATTATTATCACTTTGTGGAGATAATTCAGCGATTCGAAATTTCCTTATTGCTGTTGGTTAGTTGTAAGTTCATCTATTTCCTGTCTTGATATATGTGGAAAATCTAGCAGAAAATCCATTCTTTGAAATAGATTTTGTTGATTATATGTATGTGAATTTTTCTATCTGCGATCTGTATTTTGTAATTACCTCACTACCTAGGAGTAGTTGAGAGAACCTTACGCACTTTCAGGAAAAAGTGTGATCGTATAAAAAAACTGAATTCATTGTAAATCAGATAAGGGAGCTGTACCTTTAGAAAAATTCAGAGAGGAAGTTAAAATGAAACTAATACTTTCTCAACTGTAGTGAAAGATTCTGTTCTCTTCATAACATTGGGCATAGAGTAAATTAAGAGAAATTAAGTAAGAGGACAATCTGTTCACTAACAGAATGTCAATTTGGAAAACAAGTTAGAGGTAGTTTCAAAAGTATTCCAGAAAAATCCACTAATGCTCTTGATTTAATTCATACTGATTTATGTGGTCCAGCTAGAACTAAAAGCTTACAAGGTGATAGGTATTTCATGCTAATCATTGATGACTATCCTAGAATGTGTTGGGTTACTTTTCTCAGAGAAAAATCAGAAGCACTTGGAAAGTTTAAATTGTTCAAAGCAATGGTTGAAAATGAAACCGGTAAGAAAATCAAATGTCTAAGATCAGATCAAGGAGGTAAATTTACATCTAAGGAATTTAATGCATTATGTGAAGTAAATGGAATCAGAAGGCAGTTATCAGCACCTTGGACACCACAACAGAATGGAGTTGTTGAAAGGAAAAACATAACTATCTTGGATGCAACTAGAAGTATATTATCAAAAGCAAACCTACCACATGTATATTGGAGAGAGGTAGTAAGTACAACAATCTATACATTCAACAAAGTTCACATCAAAGGTGAAATCGGTAAGACCCCTCATGAATTATGGTTTGGTATTACTCCTATTCTTAAATATTTCAGAATATTTGGAAGCAAATGTTATATTAGAAGAGATGAGTATATTGGGAAATTTGATCCTAGAAGTGATGAAGGAATATTTTTTGGTTATTCATCTAAGAGTAAAGCATATAGATGTTTTAACAAGAGATTGTAGAAAATTGTTGAGAGTACAAATGTAAAGATTGATGAACAATTCAGAGGAACTTCAAAGTACATAGATTCTGAACTGGGAAAAGAAATTCTAACAAATGAACCTACACTGAACCCACTGGTATAGAGTGAAGATCCAGTTACACCGGTATCATCTGAAAATTCCACTATGACCGAGGAACAACAACAAACAAAGACACCCCGGTATGTAAGATTGAATCATTTTGAAGATCAGATAATTGGAAATAAACATAAAGGAGTTATGACAAGAGGAAGATTGGCAAATGAAGAGGTATGTATTATTTCTTAAATTTAACCATCATCAGTTAATGAGGCATGTGAAGATAAATATTGGACTAAAGCTATGGAAGAAGAATTAGAACAAATTGAGAAGAATAACACTTGGACATTAGTTTCCTGGCCTAAAGATAAAAATGTAATTAGAACCAAATGGGTATTCAGAAACAAACTTAATGAAGATGGTAAGGTTATCAGAAATAAAGCAAGACTAGTGTGTAAGGGATATTCTCGGAAAGAAGGAATTAATTATAATGAAACCTTTGCACCAGTAGCTAGAATTGAGGCAGTCAGATTATTTTTGGCTTTTGCAACACATAAGAACTACAAAGTATATCAAATGGATATTAAATGTGCATTTATGAATGAAGATCTTGAAGAAGAAGTTTACATTGAACAACCTGATGGATTTTCTTTGAAAAATAAAGATATGGTTTGCAGGTTAAGGAAAGCTTTGTATGGATTAAAGCAAGCTCCAAGAACTTGGTATGCAAGATTGGATAAGTATCTTTTGAAAATTGGTCTTTCTAAAGGTAATGCTGACAGTGACTTATACTATAAAGTGACTAATGATGACATCTTGGCTATAGAAGTTTTTGTTGATGATATAATCTTTGGAGGAGAAGATGGATTGTGTAAAGACTTTTCTATTAAAATGCAACAAGAATTTGAAATGTCTATGATTGGTGAAATAAGATTCTTTTTAGGATTGCAGATTTCACAAATTGATAAAGGTATATTCTTGAGTCAATCCAAATACTTAAAAGAGTTACTAAAGAAATTTGGGATGGAAAACTCTAAACCGGTAAGCACACCTATGACTACAAATGACAAACTATCTTTAAGGGATGAATCTACACCTGTTAATCCAACAAGGTACAAATCTATGATAGGAGGTTTACTATATTTGACACAACCCAGACCTGATATCATGAATGTAGGATGTATTGTTTCAAGATTTCAGAGTAATCTTAGAGAAAATCATAAATCAACAGTAAAAAGGATCTTTCGGTACCTACAAGGCACTACAAATCTTGGATTATGGTATCCTAGAGATGAAAACTTTGAATTATGTGCATATACAAATGCAAATTGAGTAGGAGATGTGGATGATAGAAAAAGCACCACCAACGGAGCATTTTTTCTTGGAAGCAAACTAGTTTCTTGGTTGAGTAAGAAATAAAGTTGTACATATTTATCAACAACAGAATCAGAATATGTTGTAGCAACAACTAACTATACATAGGTACTATGGCTTAAACAAATGTTGAAAGATTTAAAGGTAAAATGCAAGGAACCTATAACTATCTATTGTGATAACACAACAACAATTGATATATCTAAGAATCTGGTATTACATTCTAAAACAAAACATGTTTCCATCAAACTAAATTTTCTAAGGGAAAATGTTGAAGCAAAAGAAATAAAACTGGTTTATGTGAATACTAAAGAGCGGCTTGCAGATATTTTCACTAAACCTCTACCTAAGGAGACTTTTCAATATCTTAGAGAACAGCTTGGGGTCATACCCCCACCGGTAGAAACTTAGAAAGTTGATGTTTGTCAACAACCGACAGAATTAACAAAGAAATCTTTTTACTCCAGCTTTGATGAGGAAGCTACTTCTCAGGGGGAGTAGTTGGTATATTGAATTGGTTGGTATTTTGTATATGAACTTGGTTTTGTTGTAACTTTGGTATTTGATGTCAAAGGGAGAGTGATATCTATTGAAAAACACATTATCTTTTGGGGAGAGATTGGTATAGAAAAACATAAGGAAACTCATGTTACTCTCAAGAGGAGAGATTGTTACTTTTAGGGAGATTGTTGGTTTTGTGTTTGGCATTTCTGTTTTGGCACTTTGATGGTTTTTCCATCTTGTGTTGCCATCAATGCCAAAGGGGTAAATTGTTGGTATTTTGGTATGGTTTTGTCATTGATGTCAACACCTACTAAAACTCTAGCACTTTGGAGATCCAGCAACATTCACCAACAAGCAAGTGACTTTTGCACAGTCACCGGTATATGGTACACCGACAGGATATAATGATCATTGACACTTGGAATGGCATGGAAAACATATTCTAATGTCAAAGACATTGTTTGGACATCTTATCTTGGAGAATTGTTTATTGGTATATTCATATTTGTATATTTGTTGTCACCGGCAAATAGGTCCAGGGTATACACCGGCAGGTTTATCTTTTTCAGATCAGCATGCCACGCTATGGAGATGACTTATTATTGTTGTAAATGCATGCAACCGACATGTTGAATCAATTATTGCATTGGGCATTAATTTATTTGTAAATTGATTTTATTGTAATATCTTGTAGAGCCGACCTACTAAAATTGGTCTTAGGTTATGATATAAATGTAAGATCTTATTTGTAAGATCGGGTGTGGAATGTGAAAAGGAATTGTAAGAAGGTATATGCGAGATTAAGCAAAGCTATACACACAGACATCATTTGAAGGTGAAGCTAGGTTTTTGTGAAAGCATATCAGAACTACACCGGTACTGAATCCAACATATGAAGATGCTATTTTGAGCAGTGCATTCTTATTGGATTTAACCATCCAATTGTAGTCAGTGTGACTCCCATTTGTGATTGAGCAGCGAGCTCTAGGCATTTGTCCTTTCTGCATGTACATAACCCATTTATGTACACTTACTATCTGCAGTAGTATCATCTGATTGTGGGTAAGGTTTCCCACTGTGGTTTTTCCCCTTACAGGGTTTCCACGTACAAATATTGGTGTTATGTGTTGTGGATGACTTTGTCTTTTTGTTTCATGCATTAATCTTTACTGGTATTGTAATTATCTGTTAAAACTGTCTACCAGTATAACAGACTGGTTCACCGGTATTAAGCAGTAAATTGGTTAAGTAGTTTTGGTTTAAATTTATTAGACAACTGATTCATGCCCCCCTGCCCCCCATCTCAGTTGTCTCCGGGTGCTAACATGGAAAGGGAGATTGAGAGAGAGAGAGAGAGAGAGAGAGAAAGAGTAAGAGAGATAGAGAAAGAGGGAGAGAAGGAGATAGAGAAAGAGGGAGAGAAGGAGATAGATAAAAAGGGGGAGAGGGAGAGACATAAATAAAAAGGGAGGGATGGAGAGTGAGGAAGAGAGATATACAAAGAGGGGGAAGGGAGGTTGAGAGAGATAGATAGACAAAGAGGGAGAGAGGGAGAGGGATAGAGAAAGAGGAAGAGAGGGAGAACAAGGAAGAGAGATAGAGAAAGAGGGAGAGAAGGAGATAGATAAAAAGTGAGAGAGGGAGAGATGTAAATAAAGAGGGAGGGAGGTAGAGTGAGGAAGATAGATATACAAAGAAGGGGAAGGGAGGTTGAGAGAGAGAGAGAGATGGAGAAAGAGGGAGAGAGGGAGATAGATAGAGAAAGAGGGAGAGAGAGAGAGTGAGGAAGAGAGATAGAGAAAGAGGGAGAGGAGGAGATAGAGAAAGAAGGAGAGAGATAGATGTTGATGAGGAGATGGAGAGAGAGGAAGAGAGATAAAGAAAGACAAAGAGAGAGAGGGAGAGAGATCTCTTTCTCTCAACCTCCCTTCCCCTCTTTTCTCTATTTATCTCCCTCACTCTCCCTCTCTCCCTCTTTCTCTATCTCTCCCTCTTTCTTTGTCCCTCTCTCCTCCTCCCTCCCTCTTTTTCTATCTCCCTCTCTCTCTCTTCCTCTCTGTCCCTCTTTCTATATCCCCTTCTTTCTCTCTCTCTCTCTCCCTTTCCCTCTCTCTCTCTCACTCTGTCTCTCTATCTCTCTCTATCTCCATCTTTCTCTCCCTCCCCTCTTTTTCTATCTATCTCTCTCCTTCACTCTCCTTCCTTGCACACCTCCCTCCCTCTCTCTCTCTCTCTCTCTCTCACTCTCTCTCTCTCTCTCTCTCTCCCCCCCTCTTTCTCTATCTCTCTCCCTATTTGTCTATCTAGATATATGAATATATTTCATTGTACTTATGTGAAATTATATATGAATATATTTTATGTTAACATATGTGAATTTTATAGAACATAATCCATACGCGTTATTTGGATATTAAAAACCCATACGTGTTTTTCTTTGTAATTAGCCTTGGATAACAAGGCTAGGTCTTGGGAGCCTTATTTACCTCCCTTTTAAGTATTTTCTTCTTCCAATTTGGTTTGTCAAATTCATCGCCATCAAGTTTACACATTATCAAGTGGGTATTTATGAAATTTCCACCATAATTTCACCCATCTTTTGACCATTATAGCCATATAATTTTTTAAAAAATTGAACAATGTTAACACATTAATCTTGAATTTCTTTTACCAGTGTCTCCAGAGTTCTCAAAGACAAACTTGTACCATTTTTTTAATAAAATTTGAAGTACTTGTCCAAATTTGAAAAAATATATATATTATTGTTCTATACTTCATTCTTTACACTTTAAAAAAAAATTAATTTTCTTATTATTTTGGTGCAAGTTATGTGACGCGCATGAACAAGTGCTTGATTTTCAGGGTGTGTTCACTTTGAAAAATCATTAAAAAAATAATCAACAAAAAATTAAAAAAAAATACACAACTTCTAGTGCTCCCTCTTAACTATCTTTCTACCAAAGGGTTTTTTAAAATACTAAATGCAAATATAGCTTTTTTGATGCCCAAGTAAGACACTATGTTATGTTTTGCTAAAAAATAGGAACACTTTTGTTTCCACGGAAGATTTTACCCACTTAATCTATCCAATTTTAAAAAAACTTAGGAGTTTGGAAACTAGATTCAGAGTACTACAATCTTTGTTGTTTAGGTGTCTTCAAATTTTGAGTGGATGAGATTCAAATTGCTCCTCCAAGTTTAGGTTTAGCTGATTTCAGAAGAAAAAAAGATGTCCACTTATACCCCCCTTTTTGTTCACCATCTTGGTGCACTTACCCAGATATTGACCCCTTAAGCCTTCCTATTTGAGGATGGTCCTTGATATTTCTAGGCTTAAGATTTTATACTTGACATGTAAGTTTAATATTCAGACATATATAAGTTTGATCATGACCCCTTAATCTCTTTCATACTTAACAAATATTCATGACTAGGGCCTCTAGTTGAACTAGGACCCCTTAATTGGTATTCTCAATCACATGACCCATTATTTAAGATTTCATTTATATCTAATCATGTTTAACTCCCCTTACTTTCCATCTGATCATGTACTTGACATTAAAGATCTTAGGACCTCTCTAAGTTGAAATAGGACCCCTTAAGACATCCTCAATCATATCTCAGGAGATATAGATCTAAGTAGAGAGGGTAGGGGGGATAAATGTAAAGAGAGATTGAGAGCTAGAGTAGTTAGGGAGAGAGAGAGAGAGAGAGAGAGAGAGAGAGAGAGAGAGAGAGAGAGAGAGAGGGGTAAGGCGAGAGGGATAGAGGGAGAGATAGGTAAAGGGGGGGTCAATAGAGAAAAGTAGAGAAAGAAGGGGGAGATAAAGAGGTAAGGTGGGAGAGATAGAGTAAGACATAGGTAGAGATAGGGTGATGGGGGATAGATATCTAAGTAGAGAGAGAGAGAGATTATTTTGGGATAGATGGAGGGAGATATAGAGGGGTAGCTAGAGATAGATGAGTAGAGACAGATAGAGGAAGAGGTGGGTAGATATAGATGTAAGGTGGGAGGAATAAAGGAAAATGTAGGTAGGGAGAGGTAGGGTGAGGGGAGATAGAGAGAAGTAGAGAGGGAAGGGGAGAGAAAGAAAGGTAAGATGGGAGGGATAGAGTGAGAGATAGGTAGAAAGAGAGTGTGAAAATATAGAGATATAAGTAGAGAGGAAAGGGGAGAGAGAGGGTGAGTAGTGAGGGAAGGAGGGAAAGAGGTAGGGAGATAGATAGAGGGGTAGGTAGAGAGAGAGGTAGGGAGATAAAGGAAGAGGTGGGGAGAGGGATAAAGGGAGAGGTAGGTAGAGAGGGAGGGTGAGGTGAGATAGAGAGAAGTAAAGAGGGAATTGGAGAGAGAGAGAGAGAGAGAGAGAGAGAGAGAGAGAGAGAGAGAGAGAGAGAGAGAGAGAGAGAGAGAGAGAGAGAGAGAGAGAGGTAGATAGAGGGGGCAGATAAAGAGATACTATGTGATTGGAGATAGAAGGAATCAGAGAGGTATTATGAAAGAGGTAGAGAGGAAAGATAGATTAAAGATGGGTTGAGATAAAGATGAAGAGGGAAGATAGATAGAATTAGAGAGGGAGGGAGGGGTGGAGTAAGAGTAGGAAAAGAGATATTGAGAGGAAAAAGAGAGAGAGAGGGAGGGAGAGAGATAAAGTGGTAGATAGAGAGAGGTAGGATCAAAGGGATAGATAGAGATGGGAGAGAGAGAAATAGAGAGAGATGGAGTGAGGGAGAGAGCTTGAAAGAGATAGAGGAGGAAGGAGGGATAAATAAGGGGAGGGAGAGATAGGTAATAAGGGATGAAGGGAGATGAGAGATAGAGAGAAGTAGAGAAGGATGAGGAGAGGGTCAGAGAGGTAGATAAAAAGAGAGTTAGGGTGGGATGAATGGGTAAGTTCACCAAGATGGTGTGCAAAAAGGGGGGTATAAGTGGACACTCTTTTTCTAAAATCAGGTAAACCTAATCTTGAAGGAAAAATTTAAGAGTCGTCCACTCAAGATATAAATATCCTCAAAGAACAAATATTGTAGTACTCTAAATCTAGTTTCCAAAATACTATTTGTTTTCAAAATTGGATAAGATTAAGGGGGTCAAATCCTTGATGCATGAAAAAAATATCCTGATTTTTAAAAAAAACATAACATAGTGTCTGACATGAACATCAAAAAAGTCATAGTTAGATTTCATATTTTGACAAATACTTTGGTAGAAAGATAGTTAAGAGTGAGCACTAGAAGTTGTGTATATTTTTGTAATTTTCTTCTTAGTATTTGTTTTAATGATTTTTCAAATCAAGCACATCCTAAAAATCAGGTACATGTTCGTGCACAAAGCATAACTTGCACCAAAACAATCAAAAATGCAATTTTAAAAAAAAATTATAAATAATCAAGTGCACTACAATAATATATATTATTTTTAAAATTTGGATAAGTATATCAAAATTTATTAAAAAAATGGTACACATATGTCTCTGAGAACTATGGAGACACTGGTAAAAGAAATTCAAGAATAATATGTTATTGTTGTTCAAATTTTTAAAAAAATATATGGCTAGAAATATCAAAAGATGGGTGAAAATATGGTGAAAATTTTAGAAATACCCAGTTGATGAAGTGTAAACTTGATGATGACAAAGTCGAGAAACCAAGTTGATAAAACAAAACACATCAAAAAGGAGGGAAATGGAGGGAAATCAAACTTCCAACCCGCAGCATTGTCATCCAAGCCTATTCACAAGCCTAAATAAACTAAAGCATGTACGGGTTATTTTGAATATAAAGTACGTATGGGGTTTAAATAAACAAAATTGTGCACGAGGTTTTATGAAGACATACCTCATATAGGTTATGTACACATAAAGACAACCTAACACACAAAAAATGCATATGTATGTTTAAAATGTGTTTGTGTATGCATACATTTGTATATTTATAATATGTATATATATATATATATGTGTATGCATGTATGTATACATATATGTATATAAAATATATGCATATATATTGTCTTTTGATATCTTATTACATTGTATTCCTACCCTCTCTCTCTCTCTCTCTCTCTCTCTCTCTCTCTACCCCACATAACACCTAATGACATCATGTAAGGTCCCTTAGCACACATATTACCCCTTAAGACCATATGATGTTCTAAGGGGTCATATGATCTTTTAACACATGTGTGGCCCCATTAGGACCCCACATGACTGCTAATGATGCCACATGACCCCTTCAAACCATGTATGATATCCTAAGGGGTAAAATGGTGTCTTAAGGGGTCATATGGTGTTTTAACACATACATGGCTCAATTAGGACCCCATGTGACCCCTAACGACATCATGTGACATCTCTTCCTCTCCCCCTCCATCCCTCCATTTTATATTCCTCCCTCTCTCTCTCTCACCCCTTCTCTCTCCCTCACTCCCTCCCTCCCTTCCTCCCCCCACTTTCCTTCCCCCCACTCTATCTCCTTTCCTCCACCCACTCTTTATCTCTCTCTCTCTCTCTCTCTCTCTCTCTCTCTCTCTCTCTCTCTCCCACATCTCCCTCTCTCCCCCTTCTCCCTCCCCCCTTTCCCATCCTATCCCTCTCTCCCCCTTCTCCCTCCCTCTCCCTCTCCCTCTCCCTCCCTCTCATTATCTCTCTCCCTCCCTCGCTCCCCACTCTCTCTCTCTCTCTCTCTCTCTCTCTCTCTCTCTCTCTCTCTCTCTCTCTCTCTCTCTCTCCCTTAGGACCCCACATAGAACCTAATGACATCATGTGACCCCTTAACACACCACATGACCCCTTATGATCATATGATGTCATGAGAAGTCATATAGTATCCTAATGGGTCATATGGTGTTGTAATACATGTGTGGCACCACTAGGACCCCACATGACCCCTAACAACACCATAAGGCCCCTTAGCACAATGCATGACCCCTTAGAACCATACAATTTCCTAAGGCATTGTATGGTGTCCTAAGGAGTCATATGATGTCCTAAGAGGTCATACAGTGTCCTAAGGGGGCAATGTGAACCATTATTACCATATAAAACCTCTTAGGACCCCACACAACCCCTTAGGACCCCACACGACCCCTTAGGACACCATATGACCCCTTAGCACATTATACAACTCCAAGTAGGACCATATGATATCCTAAAGGGTTGTATGGTGTCCTAAGGGGTCATATGTTGTCCTAAGGTGGAAAGATGAACCATTATTACAATATAAAAAGCAGTACCAATACTGCTTACAAAAATAAAAAACCAACATGCTCCCCCCCTCTCCCTTCCTCCATACGCTATCCCTTTCTCTCTCTTCTTCTCTCCCTCTCCATTCATTCTCTCTCCATCCCCCCTCTATCTCCTTTCCTTTCCCATCCTCTCTCTCTCTCTATCTCCCCCCCTCTCTCTCCCTTAGGACCCCACATAACACTAAATGGCATCATGTGGCCCCTTAGCACACCACATGACCTTTTAGGAGCCTATGATTCCCTAAGGGGTCACATGGTGTCCTAAGAAGAGATTATTTTAGTGGCAAATATTCGCCAATGGAAAAAATTTCATGTTGGCGACCTAGGAAATGGCAAATATTTTGTATCGACTGGGGGTGGCCATGTCGCCAGAATATTATCAATTTCCGTTAAATTCACGGCTCAATCGCCATATGTTTTATGTAATTAAATGTTTCTATGCGAGGATTTCACCAATACAATATACGTTGGACACACGGTAAATTTAATTTTTTCGCCTAAACTCTCTGAGGTTGCCTTAATAGATGACCATAATTTGCCTATAGGCATGTGAAGATTTGTTCACTAGGAGGACCCAATTCGCCTGGCATTTTGTTGATGCCTATCTCCATTCACCCCAACTTTCACCAACTATATTGTATTTGCCAATTATTTGGATGACCCATAATCACCTCGAAAATTACATAAGTCGTGTTATAGTTACGCGAGATTCGCCAAATATTTGTATACTATATAAAATTCCATGGAATTTGTCATGTAAGGATTGATATAAATACATGCAAAGATTAGATCTATCTCTACATGATATGGTGGGTTCTAGGCTCTGAATTCTGATCAATAGTGAAGTTTCAGACTAAGGAAATTCATTGTTGTTGACTGCATTGGTGACTGCTAGTGACCTAAAGGTGAGCAATCATATTTTTGAAGTGTTATAATGCTATTTTGAATTTATCTATATTTGTTTTCACTGTTGAGTTCATTTTTATTCAGTGGTGACCTGTCAGTGCCAAGTGGTTAGTAGGGACATTCAGACCTAAGACATCTATATTGTAGGTCGTAGGGCTAATGAAACATATATTATACTTTATAGTCTATTATTGCTTCTTCAACAAATTGATATTTTTTTGGTGGCCTTTATTTCGTTGGAGATGTCGAATAGGAAGAAGGGTAGGAAATTTGAATGTGGGGAAGACCATGAAAGGCCAACAAAAGAAGAACGTCATCTTCGTACTTTGGCTTTGGAAAAGAGTGTGGTGAAAATTAGGAAGGTACATCATCACAAGTACAAGTACAAAATTTGCAACCTACATCGCATGTTGAAGACGACGACGAACCTGATATCTCAGATTAGGATGATCTCAAAGAAGATTATCTGGTAAATGCCCAAGTTAGCCAGAATGATATAATCGACTTGGGTGATGATGCCATTGATGATAATGCATAAAAGGGTATTAAAAAAAGCCAGATCAAAAAGGGATGAACCACAATCAAAAAAGGATCGGGAGTGGGATATGTCAGTGAGGAATTTTGAAATTAATTGGGCATCAAATTATCCATTCATTTAACAAGTGGAGAATCCAATTGAAGGTGAGCCTCTAATAGAATGTAGGTGTAATATTTTCACTTGGAAATATAACAAGGAAATTAGGTTGTAGCTAAAATTTGACACCATAGAAAAACATATGGGTAAAGTTTATGAAAAACAAATGATAGACGGGGTTGAAAAATCAGTGATAAGATGGAAAACAAAGGATGAATGTAAGCATGTGAGGAATATTGAAGAGTATTATTTTCATGAGAAAATAAGGATGAATCATGCTGAAGTTAAAGGTTCTATTGAAGCTAGTTTTGGAAAATCAATGCAAATAGAACAACTGGAAAAAGTTGTTCAGTTAAGCGTTGTTTTTTATATTTTGAGCAGAGGGCATGGTATGACAGATTTCCTGTCAATTAGTGGTTTATTACACTTTTTCAAAGTTCCTAACTATCCTAATAGACATTGGTCAATAAACAATGGATGGGAATGGGCAAGTTGTCTTGTTGAGGTTGAAAAAGAAGATGTAAAGGAAAAAATAAGAGTCAAACTTTATTGCATTTTCTTTAGGCAAAGTTACGGCAGTAGACAATACTTCATGGGTATGCATGTATGTTTATACTTTAGAGAATCATACCCGCCAACCTCATCTACTATCTGTTGCTAAAATGAAGGAGAGTGCGACAGCGGAAAATTTATTTCAACTAGTAAAGAGAAGTTTAATTTAATATGAAGGTATGGATGATATGACGGTAGTTGAAAAATTGGTTTGTGTTGGAGTAGATGGAGCTTCAGTAATGCAAGGTCATAGGAATTGTCTTTGTACAAAGATTGAAACTTCATTTGCACCATACATTACTGCAATTCACTACATGGCTAACATAATGAATCTAGCTTTTGGAATTGTGAGCAAGTTTGCTTCGGTTTAAAAAATTGAAATTTTAATTAGAGAGCTCTACTCACACTTCTGTCAAAGTCCCAAGTGATTTATGGAATTTCAACACTTTGTTGATAGAATAACTGATGGGAACAAGCTTCTCAAGGATACTGATACCAAATGGATCTCTTTGGATGGTCCAATGCATCAAGTTTTTTCAGAATAGCCATCCTTGATTGGACTATTTTACACAACTCGCAATGAATCAGATCAACCAAAATTTCCTGACCTTCTTCGAAGGTTAAGTAATTTAGAGACTCTTAACTTTAGTAGCTCTTCTTCCCATGCTAGAGGAAATGAGGAATATTATGAAGTCTACCCAAAAAAGAGCTTTGTATATTTCAGAATATGCTACGCTGTGTAAGATGACATGCATGACCCTCGATAATCTCTATCGAAATAAATCAACACTATTTGATGAAAAATTTGTTAAGTGGTGGACACTCACAGATTTGAACAATCTTGATATATTTTTACAAATTGGTGCAGACAAGGTGGTATGTGCCAATGTATGGGGAGTTGAGATACCAATGTGCACTTCTATGCCACGGTCAACCATGAGGAAATAGGAAAGCACCCCAAGAAGCAACGAGCAAGAGTTACAAGGGAAGATTTCGACAAGATTTTTGAGACTGTAACTACTTCTATGAAGAAAATTGTGTATGATCTTTCCTCACAAATTAGAAGCAGATTCCCTCTTGACAACCTACTCGAAGCCATGTCTGTTGTGTTTCCTCATTATTGGAGCCTTGACATTATAGCTGATTTTTGAAGTAAGCTACTAATTTTGATAAAATAATTTTGCATATCCAGATAATTGAATGGAGTAACTATAAATGGAATATTAGACAAAAATTGTCTTCGAGAGCAATCATCTCATTTTGCATACACTATGAGAGAACAACATGGAAAAATGGAGAACCCTTGTGAAGAGGGATCAGTAACAAGGCTTTGGAAAAATATAGCTGAGAATGTAGCATTGCGTGATTCAATGCCAGAATATTTGAAGCTTGTTGATTTATGTCTTACCATGATATTGGGTTCGGTGGAATATGAGAGAGTTTTCAATGCTTTGGGGTTCCTAAAATCAAAGCTAAGAAACAAACTAGACAAAAATTTAGAAAATTGCTTGACGCTCTATACATCTAGGTATGATGTCCACACTTTTCCTTATGATAGAGCACTGCAAATCTAGAGGTCCAAATGTGAAAGAAGAGGTTTGGGAAACACTTCAAACCAAAGTGCCAGTGGGACTATTAACTCATGTACTAGACCTACTGGTAGCATTGAGATGCAGTTCAATGAAGGTATACAGACTCAAAGTGAAGAAACCACATACAAGAATCAAGAAAGCTCTGAATTTGATGAGGATGAATGGCAACTGTAAGAGATTGGTATTTATTAATCTTATTACTATATCTCATCATTCATATTACAAAAGCATATTACTTTTTACAATTAGAATTTAATATTGATTTGTAATTGTATTTTTCAACTTTCTATTTCCAGATTTAAATAGCATAATAAAAGACCCTAATGTGTTTATTGATACAAAGATGTTTATTGTTTATTTAGACATGTTTGAGTCTCAAATCTATGTGATACATTTAAAAACCATATGATACAATTCATTCAATAGTAATACACATATCGAGAACTTAGATTTTCATTAATTCTTTCAAAATATAGCCATATGATACAATTCATTCAATAGTAATACACCAATCTATGTGATTCTTCATGCAAAACCAACCTCCCTTGATACAATTCATTCAATAGTAATACATTTCAGAACCATGTCTGGTAATGTAACATGTTGAGAACTTAGATTTTCATGTATTCTTTCAAAATATAGCCACATGATACAATTCATTCAATAGTAATACACCAATCTATGTGATTCTCCATGCAAAAGTCAATACAAAGTTTCAGAACCCTTTGCAAATGACCCCGAATTCCCTTTTATAGAAACAAGGGAGCAACAACAGCTTCAGGTCGGATTGCAACATGTGAAGACTCAACATCAAAATCACAAACTTAGCACAGATTTACATGGTCATTACAGGTCGGATTAGCAATTTAACAACTGCTACATGTCTGATGTCTCCTCACTAATACATTTAGCCTAAAATTCTGATGGAGGTTTCTGACAGAGAAGGTATATTGTATCAAACTTGGTTTTTTTTTGAAAAAATGCCCGATTTCGTCGGAATTCCGACAATAATGCAACATTTGGTTTCGACGGAGAAGGAATTGGCAATGACATTTGGGTTTTTTTAGAAAAAGTGCCCACGTTTGTTGAAATTCTGATGACCGCGTGCATTACAAAAAAAAAAAAAAGACCAAGTCATTTCATAAATCCCACCTCTTTACAAAATCCCACCTCTCATTCGTCCCGCCTCTGTAGCGAACCTGTGGGTTTAATCGTGGCGGGGAAGATCATTGGTGTGAAACCAGCTGGTTTTGCAGCTCAGGTTGGAAGTGGCGATGGAGTATGATTCAGTGGAAGTGGAGGTGGACACTCACTATCGAATCTCTATCCATCTTCGCTGGCTTCAACCACAACTATTCGCGTAAGCGTCCCTTCCCAGTCGAGCGAACGAGTGCCTACCTAACGGCCCTCCCAAGGTATCTTAGTTCACGTTGTCTCAGGGCATATTAGGGGATCACAATAGGGAACATGTAGGTAGGGTCCATCCCCCGATGAACATGAAGGAGGGAGGTGGACATAGTTCCCTGTGGGTTTAATCGCTACAGGAAAAAGGTAGGGTATAATCAAAAAATTCATTGTTATACATATTCAAATATTTAGATTCAAATTTTATTATATATTTATCAAATTAATTGGCAATAGTAGAGATGGTGAGAGGTTTCTGTAATATGATATGATCGATTTAAAAGAAGAATTTCTTACAAGACCTAAACCATTGACCAATCCTACAATCATGTATTATTTAAACACTACATTTTAAATAATGAACAATATAGTTAGCCTGAAACATATTAACACTACTTTCCATATTTAAAATATATCCTAATTAAGGGGATGGATGACCTAAATCTGCGTGATCGAGTGCCATTATGTAAAATATATCCTAATTATGGATGCTGGTATATATGGTAGTGACAGAAAATCCCTACTGCAGAACCATGAGAGCAATGTGTAGTGATCGAGTGCTATTTTTTCTCGATGTTTTGGAGGGGAGCATAAGTGTACCATTAGGAAGGTGGTATAAAATGGAAGCTGAGAGGTATAAGGTTATGAGGTGTGGGTTAGGATAAGATTCAGATGTAAGTGATGAAGGATGTAATGGTAAAAGAGTAAGTTAGGATATGTTAGGGGTTTGGAAGGTAGGAAAGTGAATGGGGGGAAATAAAAGGATGTGAAGGATGGAATGGGGTTAGGTAGGTGAAGTAAAAGTAAGTGTGTATGAGGTTAAGGTGTAGGATATGATGTAGGAAAGTGGAGGAGGTTAAGATAGGGGATATGAAAGGTAGATGGAAGGTAATAATGATAGGAAGTGAGGTAAAGGTTATGAGGTGTGGCTTAGAAAATAGGGTGTAGGAAATGGAAGGAAGGGTCATATCACTTTGAGAGTTTTCACCAAGATGAGTAGCCTGAGTATGGACCTCAAATCTTACAAGCCATGAGGATCCACTTGTAGTAGAGGAGCATATACTTGCATCTTGGGAGCTTATTAGGAGTTCACCTTGAATTTGGGAAATACATATAGAGGAGATAGAATATTGATCAATACACATTACCTAGCCTCATCATGCATAAATACAAGAGGTATAGACTATAGCAAGCACATATCATGAGCCAAAGGATCATATTCGAGAGTTGCTTCATCTCCAATCCTCTACATTTTTAAGATCCACAAATGGGGTTGAGGATAAGTCTTGTTTACTAATTAGCTTGGACTTATGCTTTGGGTTGCATCTATATGTGAGCAACCTAAAGGCATAATTTTCAATGCAATTTTTGAAAGGACTTGCTTCCACCTTGTGGTACTAGGAGGATAAAATGCACCAACTCACATTAGAAACCCTCTCCAGATACCATTTTAGAGTGCTTCAAAGTGTGTTCCATTTCAAAATATTTTTGACAGAGATGCATAGATGAGTTTCACAATGTACATAATAAGGTTTCATAGTGGTTCAACATGAGAGTTAGTTTTTGGAGTTCTTGTAGTTTTTAGATTACATTCAAGACAAGTTACTTGTCAATTATTTCATTAGGGGTGGAAAGCCCAAAATTTTAGTTTTCCTACACATGGCCAATCCAAATGACTTTAGGGTTGCTATGGCAAAGTCTCTTATGGAAAAGGAGGTACATGGGAGGACACAAGAGGCATGAGAGAAGTTTGTAACCTTGATTAAGGGACTAAAGTGTCCATAGGCCTCCCCATCCTTCAAAGGATAATTTAGACTTACTATATGATTTACAAATAAAAACCCAATAATATCAATATTAGGGACAAAGGTCTACTAGAGCATAGTAGGGGCCATAGGGTAGTCACATTTGACCATCATAGACACAAGGATATTTTATGTATGAGAGACTATAGGGCTATCAAGCTAGGCCTTCTATGACTCAACAACCTTTTAGGGGAGAATCTAGTGTTTTTAGTAATTAGGATCTTCTAATTATGGTGGGGCCTAGCCAACATAGGGTTATATGAGAGGCACATGTTATGTATATGTTAGTATTAGACAAAGAGTGCCCACAAGGTTTTAGAGTAGGTGGACACCATGCTAGGATGTCAAAGTAGATAGTTGATATGTGGGTCTTTACCCTCCCAACCACTCAACATATACCACCATGGGTCTTTACCCTCCCAAACACACAAAGGTCAAAGGAAGATTCACTACTGCAACACTCACCTTTTGTGACAGTCTCAAGCACTTAGGACAGTCACTCCTTTCGTGGCCATTCTTCTTCACACAACACTCTCTAACATTAATTATGATGATAGTTTACCTCCTTAAACCTTCCACCAACACCTAACTCAATACCAAACTCTTTCCCAATCTCGCTAATGGACTAATTAACTCAATTCACTATGAAATTGTGATGGTCAATGCAAGGTTTAGGACAATAGTAATTAGGATCTTCTAATTATTGTGGGGCCTAGCCAACATAGGGTTATATGAGATAGGGGTAAGTTCAATAGTGATTTCTCCTCTACAACCTTTGCTAGTCTGTGCGAAAATGAGAGCTTGACAGCATTCTTTCGCTTTTAGCTAGCTAAATTTTTCAAGAATTTTATCTCTAGATTTAATATTTCTTTTCTTGCATGAATCTATTAATTTTGAGATAATAGACCTTGCCTTCATGAATTGATCCTATTTTATCCCTTTAACCCTGATTAATTTATTTAGAGTGTTTAGTTCCATTTTAATCCTTTCTTTTATAATTAAATATTATTAAAAAATTGTATTATTGTTCCAAATTTTGTGGATATTTAGGAGACACAAATAAAATATAAATGTAATCATTCCATATTTTTGTAGGAGATATTGGAATGAGACTAATAGGAAGAGTAGTAAACATGAGTCACAATGAGCAATTTAGAATAAATCTAAACATTATAAGGAAGAGTAGCTTGGAAAAATAGAAGCGTAATTTATTTTCCAATATGCAAGATTATTACTTGGGAAAGAATCTTGAAAGAGGATTGAAAATATTCCTTGAGCTAACATTGTCTCACTTATCCAAAATTATGAGGAAGGATTCATTAATGAAATGGTCATTAACAAGATGGAGAGAATAATAATTAGGAAGAGATAGATTTCACATGCTACTAGGTGACTAGATTGGAGAGAAACTAGAGGCAAATCATTTAGCTTGGCCATGACACAAAGTCTTAGAATAGATGCCAACCTTGGTGAATGGAATGAAAATCCCAAACAATTAATGAGTGGTGAGACAAGTAGACGCATCTATAAATTTTGTTTTCAATAAAATAAAGAAAAAATGGGACTAAAACCAAGGGAAATGCACATGGAAAGGATATGATGAAAATCAAAATAAATAGTTTGAAGATAATATTAGTTACCTAAAGGATATTCCACTTGATTATTTGGTATATCATAACTACTTTGACAAATTTTGAAACCATTAGAGGTACCTTTTGCTTTTGTAGATGAGGCATTCATTCATGTTGAAGTTGTGATAGCTTATTTGCCTCTTTATAGACAACAAATTATCCATACGAAATATCATATATACTTGTAACCTCCATCCCAAACCACCTATTTCACTCTTCTTCCTTTGTGTACCTCTTTTATTCTTCCATTACCTCTTCGCTTACCTAAATTCAATCCAAAACATAGTGTATATAGCATCAAAAAAATTCCATATTTGATTAATATTATCCACAACATATCGAAAAGACAAATACCACACTTACTGTGTCATCAACCAAAAATAATTTACTTACATATTCAAAGAGTTCAATAATGGAGAAACATCCATGTGGTGCTCTACACATGTCCTTGAAGGTTAAAGAAATACTTATCCTCTATTGGTCCAAACTTTAAATCACTTTCCATGCATGAAAATAATTGCAACCATACACAATTTCCCTCCCAATAGATTCTCTCAAACTAGTTTACTATCTTAACATAGGGTCAAGGAAAAGTGGGCCAAAATAGGAATCCAAGTATCTTAAAATCATTCAAGACCATAGTGGTGAGGATTGAATTTCTTTCTTTAGTGGTATCTTTCTCTAGATTAATTAGTTGGGGATTCTATTAGGACCTTTTCCTAATTAATAAAAAAATATAAAGATTACATCCCTAAATATTGCATTCATAATAGAATAAATTTCTGCAATATTGAGACTAAATTCATAATAGATTTATAGTGATGAATAAATAAATATTTAAGATTATCAAAAAATTGATGTTTTCTTTCTCCCAACCGTCATTGGATATTGGGTGATCTTTGAGGCATTATGTCAAATAGTTCATGTGCCTTATCTAAGCTTACATATTTTGCATGCATGTGTACCTGGGCAGTTGCACTACAACATCTATACTCACTAATCACATTTGGTTGGAAGTTTCTAAATCCATTTCAAACACATCTTGTGCATATCCTGCAATCATAGCATTCCATTAGATCGCATTTCTTTGATGCATCTCACTAAACAGTTCATGTGCTTTCCTATCTATACTTCCACATTTTCCAAACATGTCAAAGAGAGCATTTCCAACCGTAAGCATCTGATATTAATTGCCCTTACCTTCTACTTTGATGGAAGCCCATACTCTGTTCCAAAGCTCCCATTTTGGCACAGGTAGAGAGTACATTGGCAAATAAAACTGATCGAAATGGAAATCTATTTGTTGCATTGATTGCATTGTGAGGACGCTTATGTATTCCATTGACAGCATAAAGAAAGAAAGGACATGAGAATATCTCCTCAGGGAGGTATTCTATGACAACTGCGAGGTAGATGAGAGTTTCTTATGCCATTTGCTTTGTTCTATGCAGTCAAATGCGAGAACACTGTTTGAATTCAAATGCTAATGGTGATTGTCTTTTTAACGGAAACAGATGGGAAGGGACGTCAAGGGAAGGAATGGGCCCACAACACACCTAAGCAGTCAAAGCTTAGTGTTTTTTTTTTAAGGCTGCCCCCTCAAGACATCATAATTGATTGGCTCTTCAGTCCTAAGACCTTCAAAAGTCTTTAATGGCTTCATTGAGTCCTTTTGTCTTCCAAATGCACCTACACCAACTTGAATTCTCCTTTAATGCTTGATTGCCTGTTCACTTGGAATTGAATTGATTTTATAACTAAGAGATCAATTGAATTGTAGGTAGACCCCTTCAAATGACAGGGTAGGCTTCCTTTTATACCTTATATATGTCTTGAAAGCATTTTATCCTGATGGCTTTAAATTAAAGTACTTTCTCTTCTATCTGATATTGGTGGAGCAGAGGTTGCCTTGCATCCTCCTAAGATACATATTTCTGCAGATACAACACAAGTTAAATGTAGCCCAGGTTGATGCAAAGCAACCTCTGCTCTAGAGATCACCAAAAAATAGAGAAAGAACTTTAATTTAATGCCATCAGGATAAAAGTCTTTAATCAAGACAGATAAATGGTATGCAATTGGATCTATTTGGAATGCATTACCCAAACACCGCAATCGATCAGTCACCTTTGAAAAGAAAGTGGTATAATGAAATATTTAGACATAAAATAGATGAAATGCACTCCATACTACTGCTGCACAATATTTTGGTTGATGATATTTTTAAAATAGTAAAGGAAGGTGTATGGAACAACCAAATTCTGATCATTATAAACAATGAATATTTTAAGATCCTTTTATGATATGTAAGTTTAGAATATTTTATGAAAGGTCCCTAAATGAATACACTTTAAATTGATTTTAATATGCCTTGAAGTGTGCAATATGGAAGGTTTGTATTCTTAATCTCTTGCCCATTTCTTAATTTAAAAGATGATATCTTTATTAAATATCTTTATTAACTTGATTTCTCCTTCAATTCTTGATGAATGCTTGATTGCATGTTCACTTGGAATTGAATTGATTTTAAAATTAAGAGATCACTTGAATTGTAGGTAAACCCCTTCAAATGACAGGGTAGGCTTCCTTTTATACCTAATATATGTCTTGAAAGCATTTTATCGTGATGGCTTTAAATTAAAGTACTTTCTCTTCTATTTGGTATTGGTGGAGCAGAGGTTGCATTGCATCATCCTAGGATACATATTTCCGCACATACAACACAAGTTAAATGTATCCCAGGTCGATGCAAAGCAACCTCTGCTCCAAAGATCACCAAAAAATAGAGAAAGAACTTTAATTTAATGCCATAAGGATAAAATTCTTTAATCAAGATAGATCAAATTTGAGTTTGATTGTCATCATTTACTTTGCCAAATTCTTCACACGTAACTCCTGAATCAATTTCCTACTCACAAGAATTTTATTATGTCTCAAATATAGGGAAACAGAAGGCTTCAAATAGAAAACTTGAACATGCAACTAAATCCATTGACTAACCAAAAGAACAAAATTAAGAAACGGTTTGATCATCTGAGAGATGTTGTAGACTTGCAACTCACCAGCTAAGTTTTTGCGGGTAAGAATTTTTTTGTTTTGGTTATGGTTGTGGTGTTTATAGGGAGACATTTACAAATTTATATCTATTTTCACTATTTAATGGTTTATGGGTTTGTAATGGTAGTTTAATGTTCTTTCATATTTTTGTATATATTCTTTATAATAGCCTATTATATTGATTTGTTCTATTATGCATAATGGTGTGGGTCAAACAGCTTTAACATCGGTGAATGAAAGCATTGAACGAGTTCTATTTTTAAAAATTGCATTAAACATTTTAATTTATTTGACTCAGTGTTATTTGCAAAAAATGATTATCAATGATGTTTACTTTCTCCAAGAATTGTCTAGGATCTTTCCGTCAGATAATATGTAACATCGAATGACTAAATTTTTTCTTTACAAATGCTTATTTAATTTAATTATTACCTGAGTGTGAATTAAAATTTATATCTATATGGAAGCAGGACATACAAGCTTTAGAGTCATGTGCAAGAAAATTTCCTAAAAGAAAGCAAGTAGGCATTATCTTGAATGACATAGAAACAAGCTCATCAGCTGCCTAGAAGAGAGCAATTGGAGAAAAGAAGAGGAAAGTGTTAAAGGGTGATAAATAGATAGAGAGTATGCAATACAAACAAACAATGTCTGGAGTGTCTGATGTGACGTCTCTAATTTATATCCAAAGGAACTAACTAGTTTTGGAGTTCCTACAAAACCTATTGGGTCACGCTTTGGAGGAAATCAATGTGTTCATGTGAGGAGCACCTTTTTTTTTATTATGAGAATGATGGTTTTGCATCAAAGGATATTTGGAAGTCAATATCCAAAAATTTGGATAGTGTGGAACAAGAGTTGGCGGACTCGAAGTATAATTGTCAGCTTTCAGAAGACCAAGAGGTTATGTACACAATCTCCCAATAGAAGAGTGATTTCAAGAATTACCTCTCCCCCCCATGACTATTCAGGAAGAACTTCCTCAAACAAAGGACTATTGGCCTCCATGGGATCAAAGAAAAAAATTGAAGCGTAGACTCTAGACGATGTGGTGGTCTCCTTCATGAAGAACTCTACACTATAATTGAAAATTCATGAGGGAAACTACAAGATAGTGAAGAGAAATACAATATTGAAAAGTAGGAAGAATGGATCTTGGTTTGGGTGGGGCCAAGTCAGGTGGCTCCTCTAGAGGTTGACGAGATAGAAATCATATTAGGATTTGAAAAAGATCACACTCGCGGAACTTCGTGTGCGAGTGATCGATTGTGGTGTTTGGGTAATGCATTCCAAATAGATACAGTTGCATTCTAAATGGGTAATGTCTTGATTAAAGACTTTTATCTTGATGGAATGCAATTGTATCTATTTGGAATGCATTACCCAAACACTGCAATCGATCACTTGTACATGAAGTTCCACGAGTGTGATCTTTTTCAAATCCTAATATGATTTCTATCTTGTCAACCTCTAGAGGAGCCACCTGACTTGGCCCCACCCAAACCAAGATCCATTCTTCCCACTTTTCAAGATTGTATTTCTCTTCACTATCTTGTAGTTTCCCTCATGAATTTTCAATTATAGTGTAGAGTTCTTCATGAAGGACACCACCACATCGTCTAGAGTCTATGCTTCAATTTTTTTCTTTGATCCCATGGAGGCCAATAGTCCTTTGCTTGAGGAAGTGCTTCCTGAATAGTCATGGGGGGGAGAGGTAATTCTTGAAATCACTCTTCTATTGGGAGATTGTGTACATAACCTCTTGGTCTTTTGAAAGCTGACAATTATACTTCGAGTCCGCCAACTCTTGTTCCACACTATAGAGCTCACGAACATCCTGATTTTTGAATGGAATCTTGTTATCTATGATGATGGACATGGGTACACCATACTAGCGAATGATGTAATTAAGGATGAATGAGGCGATTTTCTTACTGGTGACTTGGGTAAGTGGAACAAATTCGATCCACTTTGTGAAGTATTCGGTGGTGGTAATAATGAATTTGTGGTCGTTGGATGGATTTTACCCACAAGGTCAAGTCCTGATTGACAAAAAGGACATGGTGTTGTGATTGGTTGTGATTCCTGTGCTGGTACATGTATCAGATTTCCATGAACTTGGCATTTCTTGCATTTTCTGACAAAATAGTAGGGGTCTTTTTCCATTGATGGCCAATAGTATCCAGTGCACAAGAGTTTCTTGGCTAGTGACGGACCGCTTGCATGAGTTCCATAAATTGCTTCATGTACCTCTTCCAAGGCCTTTGTTATCTCATCATGTTTTGAACATTGAAGGAGAGTACCATCAGGACTGCATCGATATAGGGTTTCAACAATAATGTTATATCGAGCAGTTCGGAGAATAAAGGTTTTATGTTGGTTATTCAATTGGTTAGGAGGAAGCATGTGATCACAGAGGTAGGTGTAGAAATCACCGTACCATGGGGATTCAAAACCGATAAGGCGACATATCATCTCAGATTTGGGGATATCATAAGCAAGAATCCAAAGCTGTTCAACCAAGAACTTGTAGCATGTTGAATTCTGTGGAAGATCTAGGAGAGATGCAATGGTAGCCATAGCGTCAGCAGCTCGATTCTAATCTTTGGGTATCTTCTCAAAGGTGATAGTAGTGAAGGATGTTTTTAAGTTATCCACCATTTGTTTGTATGGCATGAGTTTTTCATCCTTGGTCTGATATTCATTTGTTGCTTATCGAATGACCAGTTGGGAGTCGCCATATACTTGTAGTTCTTGTAACTTCCATTGTATGGCTAGCCTAAGTCCTATGATCAAGGCCTCATATTCAACTATGTTGTTTGTGCATGGAAATGTGAGCCTGTAAGACTTTAGAATGCTATCACCTTGAGGTGTGATAAACAGAATGCCTACCCCCGAGCCATGTCTAGTGTATGAACCATCAAAGTATAGTTTCCACGGTTGTGTTGTTGTGATCATGAACATCTCTTCATATGGAAAATTGGAAATGAGAGGATGATCGCCTATGAGTGGTGCATCGACCAACTGATCTGTAATAACTTAACCCTTGATAGCCTTACGGTCTACATACTCGATGTCAAATTCACTTAGAATCATCACCCATTTGGCCAAGTGGCTTGCCAATGCTGCTTTGTTGACTAAGTACTTTAGTGGATCAATCTTTGCAATGAGCTATACTTTATGTGTCAATAGATAGTGCCTTAGTTTAGTGGCTACCAAGATTACTGGTAGGAAAGCTCTCTCAATAGGTGTGTAATTGAGTTCATAGCCAACTAGTGTGTGAGAGATGTAGTAAACAACACACTATTTCCCTTCTGCATTGTGTTGTGCCAATAGTACACCCAATGATGTACTTGTTTCTAATATATAGAGTAATAAAGGCCTACTTGGATCTAGTGGAATCAGCAATGGTGTATTCATGAGATAGTCTTTAAGCATCTGGAATGCTTGTTGGCATCTGGTATCCCATTGAAAGCGGATGTTCTTGTGTAACAGGTGGGTAAATGGGTGACACTTATCTGCCAGTTGTGCAATGAATCTTTGGATGGATTGAAAGTGCCCTTGTAATGTCCTTAGCTGACTGATGTTCTTTGGTGGTGGCATGTCCATGATTGCTTTGACCTTTGTGGGGTCGACCTCAATGCCTTTACTTGAGACAATGTATCCTAGAAGCTTCCCTGAGGTTACTCCAAAGACACATTTCTTTGGGTTGAGTCGAACATGATATTGTTCTAATCTATCAAATATTTTCTCTAATATGTCCAAATGACTTCTCTTGTGAGTGATTTTGCTAGCAAGTCATCAACATAATCTTCCATTATAATATGCATCATGTCATGGAAGATGGTGGTCATTGCTCATTGATAGGTCGCTCCTGCATTCTTTAGACCAAAAGGCATTATATTCCAGCAGTATGCTCCCCATGTACATGTGAAGGCCGTCTCATGTTGATCCTCTGGTGCGATCTTTATCTGATTGTACCCTGAAAAGCCATCCATGAGTGAAAACATGGCATGTCTGATAGTTCTGATACTTAATATAAGTATAGATCCAATAGCCAACAAGATGAGAATGGGGGGGGGAATCATACAAACTTAATTACCCATAAAAACATCAGATTCAACCTCGGTAACATATATCAGTCATATAATAAAAAACTGTCAAACATGCAAACTTAAAAGCATATGAACAATATAAACCTCATAACACCAGATTTAATGTGGAAACCCAAATAGGGAAAAACCATTGTGGGATTTCGGACCCGCTAAGAAATATACTCTTCTAGAGTATGCTCGGTTAAAAGCAAATCCTATTAAAGATTACAAAACACATTGCTAGATGTGACCTGGTTAAGGGATTTCCCTCAGATCTGTTAGGATCTTCACTTTGTTAAAAGTGACCTTATTAAAGGATTTCAAACACTCAATCAGAATGTCACCTTGTTAGAGGATTTACATATAAGACTGTTAAGTCCACTCGGTTAAGAGATTTCCTGTCACTTTCACAAAATAACAGTAATAAAATCTATCTGCAACTTCACATCTAAAATGCTAAAGCAGATTCCTATTTGTTCAATACAATCTAGACATAGAACTCATATTGTCTATCTGCTGGACATCAATACTCTGTTATTCTAACAGGTCTTCAAGCTTCTGTGCTCGGTAATCACTATGTAGCATCCCCTGTGCATACACTTGCCCGCATACATTGTTTATCAATAGTTCCTTATTTATAAACAATCTTCTATCCACTTAATCTCCTTGATCATATTTCCCATGATCAATCATAGCCATCAGATCTTCAATCTTGTCCAGGTTCATTGTATCTTTTCGATCTAAAAACGTTTTACCTCGCCTCGGAACTTGCACATTCACCTTGGAACTTGTGTTAGGGTAATGCGGTTTAATCTGAGCTGTAGGTCTTCTTGCCGACTTTCCATTGCCTTAGATTTGTTAACAAACTTCTTTCATGGCTTGCCAATCATTGATCTGCTCCAGCTCATCAAAATCTTTCATTAAATATCACATGTAAACATTTAATGCATTATGTTATAGCTCGATTACAACTCAGTGAATACTAAACTTTACTCGATAGACATTCTGTCTTCATTAACCAATTGCGATAACCTTAGGGTTTACCGACTAGGTTCTTTGCTTGATAACATAGTATAGTATTAACCTTTACGTTTTACAACATATGTATGATGTTAAAACAATCTAAAACATCAAGATCTCATCATTGTCTGACTCAGTAGAGTTGCCCATTGAATAACTTATCCCCTTATTCATCATATTCTTTCCTGTGTCTTTACCGACTTCTTTATAATCTTCATATCATATTTCTTAAGATATGGCAACATCATACTGAATTAGAAAATCAATTTCTTGACATCAATGACAAAATAATAATATCAAGATAGTAAAACATCTTTCATCAGTTATGTCCATAATCATCAACAACCTTCTCAATATCCTTGTAATATTGCCAACAATCTCCCCCTTTGGCATTGATGGCAAAACCACTTGATTTGACCTTTTAAAAAAAATGCGGATTGTTGTGATTCTGAAATGTTGCAATGCTCTCCCCCATACATCAATCTTCTCTTCTATTTTCAGTCTTTACTTCAATTTGTAGTCTTTTCTCAGTTTTCTCCCCCTGGGTAGGTCTTCTCCTTGGTCTTCTCCCCCTTTGACAACAATGCCAAAAAGAATAGAATTAAAACATAATTTCTTGCTCTAAGAAGTTATTTCCTACTGTTGTGTATCAACTGAGTCTTGGTTAGAGCATTTGTTTACAATTCATGGTCCCTGTATCATTTTCTGTATTATCCCAGTATTATTCCAGTACACTTTCAGAAAAACATTCTAAAGTGTATCACTCCAACATCAGCTCCCCAAAAGATATTCAATAGAGTCATCAAAGTGATGCTTTCACCGAACTTCGTCAGTGAGTAAAAGATAGGGGTAGGACCCCTAACTTACTTCTAAGATATTCAAAAGTGTCCTTTAGTAGTGGCTTGGTGAAGATAACAGCTATTTGTTCCTTTGTGTTAACATATTCCAACACCACTTTGTTCTCTTGAGCTTCTTCTCTAAGATAATGATATTTGATAGATATGTGCTTTGTCTTAGAGTGCATAATAGGGTTCTTTGAAATATTAATGGCACAAGTATTGTCACAGAATATAGTTACTAGCTCGGTAACTTTCTCATTTATACCTTCCAACAATTGTTTGATCCATGCAATGTTGGTACAATTCAGTGCTGCAGCAACATATTCAGCTTCGGTTGTTGACTGAGAAACACATCCTTGTTTCTTGCTAAGCCAACTCACTAGTCTTTCTCCTAAGAAGAAATCTCCTCCACTTGTTCTTTTTCTGTCATCAATGTTGCCTACCCAATCAGCATCAGTATAAACTTTTAAATCAAAATCATTTCCTTTCTGATATACTAAGCCATAATCTTCAGTGCCTTTCAAGTATCTAAAAATTCTTTTGATTGCTGTCATGTGTATTTCCTTAGGATCTGCAGAGAATCTTGCAACAATACCTACTGCATGTGCTATATCTGGCCTGCCATGAACAACATATTGTAGTTTTCCAATCATGGATTGGTAGAGTGTCTCATCAACAGATGTAGATTCATCATTCTTTGATAGTTTGCAGTTTGTAGTCATAGGAGTACTTACTGGCTTTGAATCCTCCATTCCAAATTTCTTCAAGATTTCCTTTATGTATTTGGATTGAGTAATGAAAATCTCATTTTTCATTTGCAGTATCTATAAGCCTATAAAATACTTTATCTCACCGATTAATGACATCTCAAATTCTTTGCTCATTTCATTTCCAAAGTTCTTGCATAAAGAGTCATTTCCACAAAATATAATATCATCAACAAATATGGCTGAGATTAGTATTCCATTTTCATCATTCTTCATGTACATGTTGCTATTCTCATTTGTCCTTATAAAACCAATCTTAATCAAATAAGAGTGCAATCTTTCATACCATGCTCTAGGTGCTTGTTTTAGACCATATAAAGCTTTGTTCAATTTACATACCCAATCTTCATTATTGTCTTCAACAAATCCTTCAGGTTGTTCAATGAAAACTTCTTCTTCTAATATTCCATTCAGAAATGCAGATTTGACATCCATTTGATATACCTTGAAGTTTTTGAAAGCAGCATATGCCAACAATGTTCTAACTCCTTCAAGTCTAGCAATAGGTGCAAAAGTCTCACCATAATCAATTCCTTCTTCTTGGGCATAACCTTTGCAAACCAATCTTGCTTTGTTCCGAATGACCTCACCTTTCTCATTTAGCTTGTTTCTGAAGATCCACTTTGTACCGATTACATTTTTGTCCTTCGGTCTTGGGACCAGTGTCCATGTGTCATTCTTCTTGATTTGATCAATCTCTTCAGTCATAGCATTTATCCAATCTTCACTGTTGAATGCCTCTTTCACTATTCTTGGTTCAAATTCAGATATCAAACATGCGTTCTGTCTCAGTTTGTTCCTTGTCATCACTGGATCATCCTTATCTCCTATAATCTAACTTGGTGCATGGTGCCTTCTGACATATTTGGCTAATATAAGCTCGGTAGGCTCTGTATGATCTTCTTCATCACTCGATAACTGGATATCTTCCTCATTTCCTTCAATAGTTATCTCAGTAGGACTTCTCAGTTGCACATAGACAAATTCATCATAGTCTTCTGGTTCTTTGGAATTCCTTTCATCAGTTCTTTCTGCAATTTTATCAATTTTCACATTTGCACTTTCTACTATTTTGTTAGATGATTTCATCAAACATTTAAATGCTTTGCTTCTAGAAGAATATCCTAGAAATGTTCCTTCTTCTCTTTTCTAATCAAACTTGCCATTTCTATCATCTTTATGAACATAGCATTTACTTCCAAAGATCTTAAAATAACTTACATTAGGTTTCTTGCCATACCAGATTTCATAAGGTGTCTTCAAAGTACCTTTCTTCGATTGAACTTAGTTCAAGGTGTAAACAGCTGTGCTTATTGCTTCTCTCCAAAATGTTTGTGGAACCTTCTTCTCAATCATCAGTGTTCTAGCACAATCCACAATAAATATGTTTCTTCTTTCAGCTATTCCATTCTGCTGTGGAGTTCTTGGTGCAGAGACTTGTCTTTTAATACCATGATCATTACAAAATAGGTTGAACTCATCAGATGTGAACTCTCCTCCTCTATCTAATCTAAGACATTTCAGTTGTCTTCCTATTTCATTTTCAACTCTAGCCTTGTACCACTTGAACATTTGAAAAGCTTCTGATTTTTCTTTTAAAAACATTACTGACATCATCCTTGAATAATCATCCACAAATAATAAGAAATACTTATCACCATAATAACTTTGAACTTTCATAGGACCACAAAGATCAGTGTGCACAAGATCTAAAATTCCCTTAGAAGTGTAGGACTTACTTGTAAAGCTGGATCTTGTCATCTTACCCATCTGGCATTCTCGGCACATAGCATTCTCAGGTTTTTCAAGACTTGGTAGACCTCTTAGTCTGTGCTTCTTACTTATCTTGATCAGATTATCAAAATTAACATGACAAAACCTTTTATGCCATAACCAGGTGTTATCAATCTTTGCATGCAAACACTTGTTGTGAGTAGAGTCAAGGTGAAATGTATTACCTTTTGTTTGTGTCCCGGTAGCAGCTAACTTTCCATTCTTGTCATGAACTTTGACAATTCCTTTCTAAAATTCTATTCGGTAACCTGTGTTGTTTAGCTGTGCTACACTCAACAAATTATATTTCAAACCTTCAACCCAATAAACATCATTGCATCTTGCTTTATCAAGAAGTGTTATGGATCCTTTACCTCTTACCGGACATGGTGCATCATTACCAAATCTAACATAGCCTCCATCATAATCTTCTAACATAACAAACTTGTGTTTATCTCCTGTCATATGATGTGAGCATACACTATCTATAATCCAAGAATCATTAGTGTTTATGTTAGATATTAGGGCTTTTTCTTCATACCTTTCTTCATCTGATCCGTCCTTGATGGCCACATAAACAACTTCCTCTGTATCAGTCTCATCTGATTTATCATCTTCAGATTCCTCATCAACAATTAAGCATGTCTTTCTATCTCTTCTTCTGAAGTCTCGGTGTCCTCTGTAATGATTATCTTTTTGTCTGTCATCTTGGTAATCTCTCTTTTCAGTGAAATCTTTGTCAGGACAGTTAGAAGCCATATGTCCAATCTTATCACAATTGAAACATTTCAAAGGTAGTTTTCCTTTATACTTACCTTTGCCTCTCGGTAACCTTTTGGCCAATAGTTCTTCAAACTCTTCTTGCTTTCTGATTTCTTCATACAGTTTATGTACCTCCTCCATGTTCTTTCGAAATCTTTCACTTGCTCCACTATGATCTCCTTCAGAGTACTTATGCTTTCTCTCATTGTAATCATTAGATTCATTCAGATGAAAAGAACTAAATGCAGATTCAACTTTATTTACCGATGACCCACTGTTATCAAAATTACTTAACTCAAATGCATGTAGCTTACCAATAGTAGCATCCAAGGAAACTGGCATACTAGGTTCAGACCTTAATTCATTGATTGCAGAGACTCAGATTGCATAGGCAGGTAGAAGGGTTCTTAACAATTTACTTGTCACATCCTTTTCTTCAATAGTTCCTCTTGCTCCTTCGATTTGATTTACAATCTCCTTTAGTCTTGTACTGTACTGGGTTATGTTCTCACCTTCATTCATCCTCATAGATTCAAGTTGTCCTCTTAGACTATCAACTTTTTCTCTTTGAACATGTTCATCTCCTCCATATACAAATATGAGCTTAGTCCACATTGCCTTTGCATCATTGCAGCCTTCTAGATCATTAAACTCAGAATCGGTCAATGTGGATGTTATTTCAATCATTACTTGAATATGTTCTTGCTTCGCCTTTATCTCTTCCATAGTCAATGGATAGGTGCTCGGTGCAACAAAATCATTCTCCAGATAGTATAAAGCATATTCTCCAACTCCTAATAGATGTAGCTTCATCCTTTTTTTGCCATGTAGAAAAACTTGACTTATTCAGCTTGGGTGCATCCCTCTTATACATCTTTGGATCTTTAACTCAAGTGCCTTTAAACTTTCCTTTCGGAGTCTAAAGCTCTAATACCAATTGATAGTTCTGATACTTAATATAAGTACAGATCCAATAGACAACAAGATGAGAGGGGGGGGGGTGAATCATACAAACTTAATTACCCATAAAAACATCAGATTCAACCTCGGTAACATATATCAGTCATATAATCAAAAACTATCAAACATGCCAACTCAAAAGCATATGAACAATATAAACCTCATAACACCATATTTAACGTGGAAACCCAAATAGGGAAAAACCACTGTGGGATTTTGGATCCACTAAGAAATATACTCTTCTAGAGTATGCTCGGTTAAAAGCAAATCCTGTTAAAGATTATAAAACACATTGCTAGATGTGACCCGGTTAAGGGATTTCCCTCAGATCTGCTAGGATCTTCACTTTGTTAGAAGTGACCTTATCAAAAGATTTCAAACACTCAATCAGAATGTCACCTTGTTAGAGGATTTACATATAAGACTGTTAAGTCCACTCGGTTAAGAGATTTCCTGTCACTTTCACAAAATAACAGTAATAAAATCTATCTGCAACTTCACATCTAAAATGCTAAAGCAGATTCCTATTTGTTCTATACAATATAGACATATAACTAATCTTGTCTATCTGCTGGGCATCAATACTCTGTTATTCTAACAGGTCTTCAAGCTTTTGTGCTCGGTAATCACTATGTAGCATCCCCTGTGCATACACTTGCCCGCATACATTGATAGCCATCAGATCTTCAATCTTGTCCAGGTTCATTGTATCTTTTCGATCTGAAAACATTTTACCCCACCTCAAAACTTGCACATTCACCTTGGAACTTGTGTTAGGGTAATGCGGTTTAATTTGAGCTGTAAATCTTCTTGCTGACTTTCCATTGCCTTAGATTTGTTAAAAAACTTCTTTCATGGCTTGCCAATCATTGATCCGCTCTAGCTCATCAACATCTTTCATTAAATATCACATGTAAACATTTAATGCATTCTGTTATAGCTCAGTTACAACTCGGTGAATACTAAACTTTACTCGATAGACATTCTGTCTTCATTAACTGACTGCAATAACCTTAGGGTTTACCGACTAGGTTCTTTGCTTGATAACATAGTATAGTATTAACCTTTACATTTTACAACATATGTATGATGTTAAAACAATCTAAAACATCAAGATCTCATCATTGTCTGACTTGGTAGAGTTGCCCATTGAATAACTTATCCCCTTATTCATCATATTATTTCCTGTGTTTTTACCGACTTCTTTATAATCTTCATATCATATTTCTTAAGATATGGCAACATTATACTGAATTAGAAAATCAATTTCTTGACATCAATGACAAAATAATAATATCAAGATAGTAAAACATCTTTAATCAGTTATGTCCATAATCATCAACAACCTTCTCAATATCCTTGTAATATTGCCAACAATGTCCTGCTATTAGGTCTACTATTATGTCGATGTTTGGTAGGGGGAAGTCATCTTTAGGATATGCCTTGTTCAGATCTCTAAAGTCGGTACGTATACAGATGCCCCCATGTGGTTTGCCGATAGGAACGATATTGGATATCCAATCTGCATAATCAATTGGTCTAATAAAACCAACATCTAGGAGTTTCTGGAGTTCTGCTTTGACTAGCACTGCAATCTGGGGATGCATCTTGCGAAGTTTCTGCTTGATAGGTTTGGCTCCTTCTACTACAGTGAGGTGATGCATGACTAAATCTGGATCAAGACCAGGCATATCTGCATATGACCATGCAAAGTTGATCTGACACTTCTGGAAGAATTCAACAAACTTAGGTTGTTCCTCTGGAGTTAAAAGAGATGCTATATGTATGTGGTGAGGAGTTTCAGGAGTCCCCACATTCTATTCTTTTATTTCCGCAATGAAAATTTTTGATCGTTCCTCTTGTGTACTAGAAGGGAGGATGTCAAACCTTTCATCCTGAGGCACCTCAAAGAGGTTTTCACCATTGGATACGCTCTTTCTGTTTACTTTTGTGAGATCAAACAGTGCCACAGTGTGGTTTTCATTGGAAGATTCATGTTTTATTGTTATATTTTTGCAGCTGAAAGGTTTGGCATCTGCCCCAAAGTATGTTGCGTTGTTAATTTCTATGGCAAATCCAGCTTTGTGATCCCCGCTTGGTATGTTATCCCGTAGTTCCAAAAAGTCAATGATCACCTCATCATTTTAGAAATGGTCAAGACATGGGGGATTAGGTTGGTTCCATTCGATGAGTTCAGGATGGATAATGGGCATTACCTCATCGATTAGGTTAAGTTTGTTAGATGTATCAGTGGGGGTTAAGACGTCATGGTGAAGGTCGTTGATGGTACTCTCCCTGTCAGAATTAGGATGTGACATAGGGTCTATGGAAGAATTTTCGAGCTCAGGAACCCAAGAGATTTTTATCTGTGCTTCTCCGTAAACAGGGATGTCTTTGTGAGGTGGAGGTGGTGATGTGTCTTCTTCATCTAAAGTATTGAGCTGTATGGAATCAAATTCCCACTCATGTGAGTTAGTCTCTAAATCACTTTCCAGTAGCCGATTACTATACCATATGGGGATATCCTTTGAGTTAAAGACTGCAAGTGTGATTGTTTGATGTACCTTTGGAGGTGAAATGATTGGTGTTGTAGGAAGGATTATGGTGATCAACGAATTTGATACGGGGAGTATCAGTAGTGTTGACGAGCTGCTTCTGCTGGAATTGCCAGTGTTATTGATATTGTTGTTGGTTCTGATACAATTGATGCTGCTAATGGTGCTATTGAAGTTATTGTTGTTGCTGATGGGGTTATTGGTTTGATTGGTGGGATGATGGGTGTTGTAGATGGTTTTGCTAGGATTTTTAGCCTCAATGGGGCAGTTGCTATGGTGTTTGACACTACTTTTATAACCAACGGTGACCTCTTTGTAATAGGCTAATATAGTGGTTTGTTGGGTTTCCCTTTTAATTTGAGCTTAGGAAGAATCTCCTTTTGAAAGTCTAGGCCAGTGTTATGTTTGGACTTTAATTCTGGCTACAACGGTTCATGTTGTCCTTACTTCCAAGGACCTAGAGCTCTTTGACCATCATAACCCATTCTTTGCATAATGAGAAGGCCTTTGCCATACTGATTTGTGGGAAGCTTAGCTTGCGAAATATCGGTGGTGATGGGATCTTTATAGATCCATTTTGCTAAGTCTTCATCTCTAGTTTTCTTCTTGAATCTTTCCAAGGATGAATGGCATCAAAGTACATGTTGGTTTGACCAGTGGCATTTGAAGTAACCGTTGAGGCTTTCCATGTGTCCTAGGAGAAGTAGGCATTTGTCCCACACAAAAGAGTTGGCTCAAATTGTACTCCCCAAGACCTTCCTTTTCTATTTTCATTTTGAGATTTTCTTGCTTGGGTATAGTGGTGTTTGAAATGGAAAGAGAGGTTGGACTTACGTATGATGTGGAGGAGATGGCTTCTCTATTGTTGGGAATGGTAATCTCTAGTTGATGACTTATATTATGACAATATGCAAAGGGGTTTGCATCGCCCAAGATTGTAATTTCTACACCATTATGTGGTAACTTGATACACTGATGGTAGGTGGATGGAATGGCTTGCATGGCATGTATCCAAGGTCTTCCTAACAATAAATTGTATGGCAGAGGAAGGTCTAGAATTTGATAGATGATGTGTTTCACCACAGGGCCCACTCAGATTGGTAGTACAATAGCTCCTTTGGATGAACGCTCTACATCATCATGGGCTTTGATTCTGATCTTCTTGCAAGGATCCACTAATTTAATTACATATCCCAAAGTTATGACTAATTGTAGAGTACAGATATTCAGGCCTACTCCATTATCAATCATGACTCACTTGATCCTATGTTGGTTGATAAACCCTTCAATGTGTAGTGAGGCATTGTGAAGTTGCTGGAAGGATGAGTTGTCACTTTCAGAGAAAGTGAGACAAGGTGATGACCTTAGGTCTCCAACCATGGCTTGGAACTAATCTGTATTTAGGTTCATAGGGACTAACGCCTCTTGGAGAGCTTGATCCAAGATTGTTTTATGGGATGGAGATAGGCGCAATAGCTCTAAGATAGATATCAATGTGGGTGTTTTATCTAATTGTTCCACAAGGTTATACTGCTTTGGGATAGATGGGGTGCCTTATGGAGCTGCTTTTATGGTAATCTTGTTGCGACGTGTAACAACATTGCAAGTGGAGCTGGGATTTTTGATGGTTATAGTTGCAATCTGTTCACTGGCATCATATAGGTGATTCACAATGTAATTATACGTGGCTTGCATATAATCAGTAGTATCTGTGTTTCTCCCTGAAGTGGAAGGACCCCTTTGATCTTGTAATGGAAGTGGATTTTTAAACATGAGATGATCATTGTTTGTTGTCTTTGGGTCATGTCCTTCAATTTCTATTTCACCTCGGTCAATAAGATCCTGAATAAGATCTTTCAGTCTGTGATAATTGCTTCTCTTATGCCCTGTCCCTTGATGGAAATCGCAATGTTCAGTATCCCTACACCATGAAGGTTTGACTTGAGGTTCATAATTTGATGTTTTGGGTAAGGTAACCATATTTTGAGAAACCAACTGACGTAATACTATTTCGATGGGTTCTCCTAAGGGAGTGTATGTTCATTTTGGTTTAAAATTTTGTTAACGTTGTCTGCATTCCTCTTGAGCTGTGTTGCGTCCTTGATTTGGAGGAGAAACTATGTTATTCTTGGGTGGGGGGTTCTATCTTGCAAATCGAACCACAGGTTGTGCACTTTTGATAGTTCTTGCATCCACAACCCCGTCATTGACAATGTTTTTGTTTTTGTTCGAGAAGTTAGGATTGTCACTATTGAAGCATGAGCGAGGGGCATCCTTTGGTTCATTATATATTTTGATAAGCCCTTTTTTGATGAGAGCCCACTCACATTTTAAGCCTTTGGTGATCATGTCATTGAAAGATTCTATGTCTTTTACATCTAGGTGAAATTCCATTTCATCATTTAAGGTGGAAATAAATATTTCCACTAGTTCTTGTTCAGGTAACTAAAGAGAACATCTGCTAGACATTTGATGCCATCGTTGTAGAAAGACTGAAAATAGCTCACCTGGTTTTTGTTTAGTGTTACATAGATCAGCCATTGTGATATCACATTCAATGTTGTGTGAATAATGTGCCAAGAATTTTTGGATGAGTTCTTCAAATGTCCTAATGCCACCTGGTAATCGGGAAAACCATGTGGTTGTTCCCCCCAAGCTTTGGGGAAAAAGTCATATTAGGTAAGTATCCTCGTATGCTACTTCAAAGCAAGCTGAATAGAATTCTCTAACATGATCATGAGGATCTCCTTTTCCTCTATACTTTTCAAACTTGGTTGTTTCAAACCCTCACGAAAAAGGTGGCATATGAAGTTTCCTATCAAAGGGATAGGGACAAATGTCATTAAGTGAAATTTGATTGGTTTTTACACCACTATGAAGTTGTTGGGCGAGATTTTTGACTTGTTGCCGCAACATGTCTATTTCATTTGGAGGAGGAGGAGGTGGGGGATTACCTTGATGAAGGTTATATCTGATGTGATCTCGACCTCTTTCATCTTCATTACGATTTTGGCATTCTGATGTTTGTCTTAGTTGTGCAATGTCAAAGTCAGAGGGTACTTTAGCCCCCTCTTGAGCAAGTCTTAAAAAGTGAGCATCAGCATTACTCCTAAGTATTTCATCAAAAATTCTATTAAAGAGAGGATTGTGTTGTGCCCTTTCTATTTCTGCAGGAGTAGGATTACTTGGGTTGTCATCATTTACGTTTCCTCCAAAGGCTTCTTGGAATTCATTGATATTTTCCTCCTCTTCCTCTCCAATTTCTTGTTGTCTAGACCTGGACCTGGTGTGAGCCATTTTGTTTGTAAGTTTTTGTTGAAGTTTGATGAAAATGATGATGAGTTGGTGATGGAATGAAAGATTTATGTTTGGTGAAGTGTTTTGCATACGGATCTCTTAGCACTAAAGGTAGATGCTACCAAAGTTCTTTCTTGAATTGCTTGTTGTATTGGATTGACAAAGTTTGATGTGATAAGGTTTAGAGAGAGATCTGAGATGTGTTACAGACTCAACTACCTAGTAATGAGAGGATTCACTCATAGACTAGTTTTAACTTGCATAGAAATGTTTCTTATGATGAGTTTATCCTAGATGTAGAGACACTCTAAAAAGTGATGTGTTTGTGTTTGATTCAAGCAATATCGAAATAGAACTTTAGGACAAAAACCTCTTGATGTTTTGAGAGTTGGAAGTGGATTTGATGATGTGCATATGATAATGGATGAAATGTGAACTTCCATAAAAGCTTTGTGTCACATATGGGACAAATTCTTCTTCTTATCTTTCGGGAGTTGGTGGTTCTTCCCGAGCTACGTTATATGTGATGCAAATGTTGGGAAAGAAGTCAGGATTGATTTTGCCTCCTTTGTTCTTGTGATAACTCAAAGCTCGATATTACATAAAAGCTCTGTGGTTTAATGACTCTTGATCAAATTCATTTGATTTCCATTGAAGATATAGACACACGCGACATAGGAAGGTTCTATGAGAGACAAAGATTTGTCTATTAAGATAGAAGAGCTTCCTCCTTTTGATAAGAGCCTTTGAGCTCAATGGTCTTTTCTTCAAGTTGATGTGTTGATGAACATTCTTCTTTCTCAAGATGTGAAGAATGGTCATATAGTTTGATATATATATATATATATATATAATTTTTATTTTTATTTTTTGTTGTTGCTCTTTGTTTTTGATCTTTTGTGTCTTTGAAAATGTTTGTGTTGGATGAATACTTGTTTTGATTTGGGTTTATTATGTTTCTTTGACAAGAAAACAAAGCAAGCATACAAACACAAGAATGTTTCCTCAAAAGGCACAAGTAAGTATGGGTCTAGATCAACCCAATCTTTGGACTTTTTATGACCCTTTCCTCCAAATTTATTTTAGGTGTTTCCAAAGCCTGAAGTCAGCTCAATTTGCACTAGTCTTGACTCCAAAAATGAAAATACTTCAAAGACTTTTTATCCCTAAGGTCAAATGGCTAGTTGCGATAATTTCAGCCCACATCTTGATATTTCTTCGACTTTGGTACTACATACCTTATGAATCCTCTCGTGGCAGGTAAGGATGTGATATACTAAGTCTTGCGCGAGCATAACAAATAGATGATCCCTATGATGGGGGAGTCACCACTTTTATTGGGCTACAAGTAACCTTTCAAAAAGCTATGTTTCTACTCAAGGAAATATGTATGGTGAGTATCTTGGGAGAAAAACCATCTATGCTCTTGCACTAAATTTATCACAAATATCCTCAACCAATAGAACGGGTGGGCTACTACTTAAAAGTGTTTAGTAATTTTTTATGTTTTTGGACATAAGTTCATTCTGCAGTGACTCACTTAAGAGCCTTGTAACTTGTGGTGGGGCCCATTTGTCCTTTAGGCAAGTTAAACTGTAGGAACAACTATAACCAATGCTACAACTTTCGCTCTCACCTGATTTCTATAGCGGCTCGAAGGATTTACCACGCGAGGTCATTCCCAAGAGTGATTTGTCTCTTGGTAGACCTCTCTTAAAAAGATAAAACTTGAGTGTTACTAACACTTTTCTCTTGCACCTAGGACCACGAAAGCCAAGGGAGAGGATAGTGTGTGTTAGAAGTAGGACCACTCAACCAATTCTTTTGCACAAGTGTGCCAAACACAAAATACACTTGTTCTTTTTAACTTGTCATTGCAATGATGGTCTATCTAATTGGAGATGTTGCTCCATCAACCATGATGTTCTTTTTAACTTCAAAGGCAAAATGTTGAGTAAACTAGAATTTGAAATCCTGGTCAAATTAATGAAAAACACGTTTGCATGAAGTAAAATCGTTTTGCAAAAAATGAGACAAGTTGATTGTTCTATTTATTTGCCCCAAAATTGAAGTGTGGATTGTGATTTTTCTTAAATTTGATGCAAGAAATGAGATTTGTCTTGTCTTGTCTTAAGCACCAACTAAAAGTTACTCCTAACTTGCAAGAAATAAAGTTTGTTTGTAAGTTTTTAGAGCACCAAAATGAAGTGGATCCTAACTTGCAAAGAAATGAAATTTATTTGTAAGTTTTAGAGCATCAAAATGAAGTGTTTTTGATTGTTAGTAACAAAAAAAGGGATAGTTTAAAACTTGCACATGAAATGAATAGTTAGAAAAATCTGAAAACATGGTGGGCTTCCACAAGCCTAAAAAATAATAATATCGGTTACAAGGCCTTTCTTTTACAACGTTTTGTTACAATAGCACTACTCTGTGTGAAAACAGAAGCGCTACTTAACACAAACACGCTAAAGTATAAACAAAGGCACTAAACTCCAATATGTAAACAGTAATAAAAGAGCGCTAAAGTATGGACAAAAGTGCTAGTTACTAAGCAAAAGCACTATAATATGATCAATAATGCCAATTTTGAGACAATAGCGCCATTGTAAGAACAATAGCACTAAAATATCAAATTGCAATAGCACTAAAGCGCGGGCAAAAGCGCCAAAGTGTGACCTATGTGTTAAACTAAACAATCAAAAAGTTAGTTTTGTAAAAATAAAAAAAAATGTTGTTGTTTGTTGGATTCACGTCGGGTTCACCAAATGATGCTCTGCAAAATGGGGCAAGGTTAGACTAAAACCTATGGTCGTATAACACACAAAAACACAAGAAACAAAGGCAAACATTAGTGTTAATCAACCAAAAACTAGTCTAAGCAGGCATATCAAAAGAGACACCAAAAACATGATAAGATATTTAACTATGGAAGCAAATACAACAAGGCATCTCCAAATGCCTTCTAACATACTCTTAGCTCCTTCTCCCTTGTTCCTCTCCTCTCCAAGTTACAAATTAGTGTAGCTCCCAACAACTTTTTGCACTATGGATACTTATGGAGGTTCAAGATTGTAGATGATTATGAAAAGTATGCAAATGCAAGCTTAATAACCAAATAAGGATGAGTTATCTAAATGATATTTGTTAATTTTAACCAAAAGAGTGAATATGAGTAAGATATGCTAAATGCTCTCTAAAATTCTCTATAACTTAGATGCATACAATTTTTCAGGATCTAGATTATGAAGAAATGGGCTGTATTTATAGAGAAAATGGAGCAATGGATGGTTGAGATTGAGTAATCTCAACAAGGGTCAGGATTGAATGATATTCAATCCATGTGATGGCTTTCAACCCAATCCCAGGATGACAAGTGTCAATATGAGATAGGTTGAGAGGAGAGGGAATAAGGATTAAATGCTTGATATGACTTGAAGGTTAACTTGGGAGTTAAGGTCAAGATTGGGTTGAGTGAATAAATTCTTTATTCAAAGAATAAAGCTTTTATCCAATGGATAAACTCTTGTGCAAAGGTAAAAAGGGATAACCATGGTCAAAGCAATAAATGTTTGAGGAGACACATGAGTCACATGAGGGTTGAGTTAGGGGTTAACCATAAATGGTCATGTAAGAGCCATAAGTGGTTTAGAAGACTTTAGAGGTTAATTTGTTGAACACACAAAGCATTTAATGCTTTTCAAAGACTTTGAAGTCTTTGAGAAGTGACTCCAAGTTGCTTAGGAATGTGACAATAATTAGGGGATGGATTAGGTTAATTAGGAAGGGTTTAGAAGAATCTAGAAGAGGGTTTAGGAGTGCAAGTGGATTTGGTGGGTGAAGGAAAATATGATTTTAATTGAAATAAAGTTTATTTATTTCAACTTGTGGTTGCAACTTGCATTTGTAGGAAAATGCAAATGGGGAGGATTTAATGATTTAAATAAATGTTTTATTTAATTTATTTAAAAGAGGAAAGAGGATTAAATTGAATAAATAGAATTTATTAATTTAATTAATTGTGAATTTGGTTTAATGAATGAATTAAAATAAATAGAATAATTTATTTAATTAATGGGAGAATGTTTGAAGATGAATTAATTAAATATTCATTTAATTAACTGATGGCCAGTGGATTTTTAATTAAATAAATAGCAAATATTCATTTAATTAAAATGGACAGATTTATGTGACTACAATTACTCTTGGAGATTGAGCCATGAGAGGGTAAGGTCGAGAGGGCTCTCCAAACCCTGGTAATCCTATTATCCCAATGCGAGAAAGAAGATTGATTTACCAAGTTCTTATAGATATAAGACAAAGCAACCTCTGAAATAGAGGCTTCTTTTTTGCTGAACATCTGATACAATGGAACAACCTTCTTAAAAATCCTATTATTTCCATTCAAGCCAAATATTCCAGATGACAATTGATGGAGAGATAACCCAAAGACATGCATAAAAAGAAGAGGCAAACATGAGAGGCCAAGAATAAAAGTGAGAGGCAAGGTCCTTGCCAATAACAAAAGATAAGCCCAATTTACTTAGCAACCAATTCCAACAATCATAAACAAAATCACAATGGAGAAATAGATGTGAGGAAGACTCAAGGTTCTTATTACAAAGAACACAAGGAAAAGCCACAGTAATGCCTAATCTATCCAACCTCATGCTTGTTAGAAATCTATCCTGGACGACCAGCCAAGCAAAATTTCCAGCTTTGGGTAAACAAGCCGAGTGCCAGAACAACTTATAAGGCCAATAAGAGCCAGAAGTTGTAGGTAAAAGGGAGATATAGCCTCCCTTAACAGAGTATTTACTAGAAGCATTCCCAAACCAAATAAATTCATCTTCAGAGTCTGAGAGAGTAATAAACCTTTCACTCATAATCTTATCAAACTCTTCTTTCAAATGTAGATCCACATTAAGGAAATCAATCAACTTCCATTTGGTTAATTTCAGAGGGCCATCCTGAACAATATCAAAATAATCTACCACTAACACACCCTAAAGAGAGGTGAGGGACCAATCAAGGGAGACCAATCCCTAATACTAATCAAAGAGCAATGACCATTCCATGATTCATCCCATAACCTAGCCTTCCTTCCATTATGAACAACCCATGAGAGGCGGGGAATAATAACTGATCTACATTGACATGAGAAATTCCAAATGATAGAACCAGAAGGTAAATTTGAAAATTTGAAAATACTCTTTTTAGGACCATTGTTTAGATATTTGGCAAACATAATCTGAGCCCAAAGAGAGTTTGGCTTCTCATACAATCTCCAAACCAACTTGGCCCCTAAGGATAAATTTTGATTCTCCAAATTATGAACACTAGTACCACCTGAATCTTGAGGAAGGCAGATTTTATTTTAGGCAACCAAAGGCAGCCTCTTTTTGCCATCTTTATTGTTATCCCAAAGAAATGATCAAAGGGTATCTTGCAAATTTATAATAACAGATTTGGGAGACTTTAAAACCGACATTAAATAAAGAGGAACAAAACTCAGAACAAATTTAATGTGTCAATTTTCAAGCTAAAGTCAACCATTTATGATTCCAAGAAAAAAATCATTTTGAAATGGCCAAAGTTACCTTATCCCAAAAACCAAGCTTATCGTGCTTAACAAAGAAGGGAATCCCAAGATAGGAGCAGGGCAAGTTACCAATCTGAAAACCCTAGGAGGAATGCAACCTCTGCTGCACCAACAGTGAAGTATTAAGAAAGAAGATTTTAGACTTATCAATATTGAATTTCTGACCTGAAAATGAGGCATATTCTTGAATAACACCTAAAATAATCTTAGCCTCTGACAAAGAAGCATGCCCAAACAACAGAGTATCATCAACAAAGAGGCAACGAGAAATAGCTTGCGAAAAATTCCAAATCTTAATGCCTCACCACAAACCCTCTGATCTAGCAACCCTGGTTGCCCAGCTAAAGGATTCAACAAGAAGAATAAACAAACAAGGAGAAAGGGTATCTCCTTGTCTCAAACCTCTAGAAGAGGAGAAGAAACCACAGGGAGAACCATTGAGGATTACTGAAAAATCTTGCCAAAGATATACAAGAGCGAATCCATTTTACCCAAGCGTACGAAAAACCCAAACTCAACAAAACTTTACACAAAGCATGCCATTATACCCTATCATAGGCCTTCATCATATCAAGCTTAAGTATCATAGCCAAAGACTTATGGGAGGGAGATATAATGCAACACCTCATGTGCTACAATTACTCCCTCCATAATTTCCCTCCCTGGAACAAAACCCCCTTGCTCCAAGGAAATGAGCTTAGGTAAAATCTTTGCTAACCTTAAAGAGATAGCCTTGGTGAATGTCTTGTATAAGGTATTACACAAAGAAATAGGCCAGAAATCCACAAAAGACTTAACATCCCCCTTCTTAGGAATAATAGAAATCAAAGTAGTATTCAATTCTTTCAAAATAGACCTATTCCGCCTAGCCTCTTCAAGAGCCAAAAGAACATCATTACCCACAAAATCCCAACATTTCTGAAAAAACAATGGTGTATAACCATCAGGACCAGGAGCCTTATCAGGGTTCATGGAAAAATAGCCTGGTTGACTTCTTCTAGAGAAAAAGGTGTCATTAACATCTTATTATCTTCCATGGATACCAGAGAAGGGACATGAGAGTCAAAATTGCTAAAATTTGTTACTTCTGAAGACAAAAGGGTTTTAAAGAACCTTACTATCTCCTTAACAATATCATCCCGCTTAGTCAATAATTGTCCTTGCTGATCTTGAATACAAGTGATTCTATTCCTACTCCTCTTCAACTTGGTGGAGGAATGAAAGAATTTTGAATTCCTATCCCCCTCCAAAAGCCATAACTCCCTAGACTTTTGTCTCCAATAAATTTCTTCCCTAGCCAAAATCTCATCAAGATGAGATTTGACAGACTTTAATTCATCAAAAACTGAAGGAACCATGCCATGCTGAATCACATGGTTATTCAAACTTACTATCATATCCTAAATTCTCTATTTTTCTTCAAAAATGTTTTTAAAATGAACCAAGTTCCAATCTCGAATTTTCTATTTTAAAAAACTGAGCTTTCTAACAACTTGAAACATTTTAGAACCCAAGACAAAAGGAGAAGATTCCCACCATTTTTTAAGCAACAAAAGAAAAGAGGGATCTCTGAACCACATTGGCTCAAACTTAAAATGAGATTTATGAAGAGGTCTGTCTTCTAGAATGGAGAAGGAGATTGGAAAGTGATCGGAGCCCATATTGGGAAGAATAGAAGAAGAGAAATCAACATCCAAATCAATTCAATTCTCAGATAATAAGAACCTATCTAACCTCTCAACTATTTGAGAAAATCCCCTCCTCATATTAGTCCATGTAAAAACTCCACTCTGAGACTTACAATCAAAAAGACCCACACCTACTATGAAGGACCTAAAATCATCTATAATCCTATTATTCAGAAGAATACCACCACTCTTTTCCTCTAAATCAGTAATAGCATTAAAATCTCCCCCAAACACAACAAAGGAACCTCACTTCAAAGGAGAAGAGATCCTTCCAAGCTCCCTCCATAATTTACTTTTACCTTGAATGTCTGGGGGAACATAAACATATAAAATCCAAAATTTGACACTAGAGACCTTACTCTTGACAAAGGACAACATCCAATTAGTATCAAAAGCCATAAGATTTAGCTCAATATTATAACTATTCCACAAAAGAGCCAAACCCCGTGAGGCCCCTGAGGAAGAAACATAAACATGATTCCACCTTTTCCAAGAAGAAAAAACCCTATTTGTAGACTCTAAAGACAACTTAGTTTCCTGGAGCAAAAAGACATCACACTTAACTAAGTCAATATGAGACTTAACTAAGCATTGCTTGTTAGGGGCGTTTAAGCCCCTAACATTCCAAGAAACGATCTACATTGTCCTCGAGGGGAGGCAGAAGCTCCCCTCTTCCCAAATGATGGAGAAATTTTACCATCTCCAAAAGAAGACTGTAAATTCCTCTTTACAACCATCGACCGAGTAACTGGAGGGCTAGAGACTGAATTCTTAGCCCTTTTTGCCAATGATTCAGAAAAAAAGACCTAACTTTTTAGGTCTACCCATAGAAGAAGAAAGCTTCCCTAACCTATCAATAGGAGATGGTGATAGGGTCTTTTGAATACCTGCATTAATCTCCATTTGGGTTTTACGGTTCTTCGGAGGTCTCCCCCTACGAGGAGAAACTACTGGGGATGTCAAAGTCATATTTGATTGGATAATTGGCAAATTGTTACCTGAATTAGGCAGCACCATTTCTCCTGCAAACTCCTTAGAATCTTTAGAAGCTAGCACCTCAAAAGGATTCACAGAAGTAGATAAAGGAAGGGTCTGATTAATTTTATCCAAATCACATTCAATTGAATTAACCACTTGCTCAATAACATGCTCATCAAGGTGAAGATCCTGAGAATTCAAAAGCTCATTAACCTGAAGGACTGCATTAGCATCCGGGATAATAACCGAATCATCTGAAGACAAATCATTGCCCCTCCTACCCTTGTATTTTACTAAGTCTTGAATCTGATGAATCAAGACATCCTCATTTGGAAGATTCATAAAAATGTTTGAGAATGGTGCCTTATACTCATTTGCAAACCTAAGACCTAAACCCAGATTATCATTATTCATATTAGGGTTGTTATCTAGAAGCTCAACAAAGTTAACATCATTGAAATTAATAGGGGACACCACATCATTGAGATTCAGAGACCTAGGAGGATCTAACATGTTGACATCAAGCTCAGGGACAGAAGGAGATAAAATTTTAGTATTTAATAAATGTTCACTAGTTTTAGGCCCAACATCTTTGGTCATAGCAAAATGATTTACCACTGTATCTGAATTAATAGACATGCCTATCTTAAAATCCATGAACAAAGGAGCATCCACAATTAAAAAACCCAAAGGGATCTCATTAGGAAACTTATCAATTGGTTGCCGCCATATTCCATCATTGGATTTAAGATTGCAAGTCCTAGGGCAGACAAAATCGGGACTGATCAAAACACAAATTTTTACCAGAACCACCCCATCCACCATATCTGATTTAGAAGTTAAAAAAGAGCCAAACTTATCACCAATCATTTGTAACACCTCTAGATCCATGAATTCAAAAGGAAAATTAGGCAAACCAAACCAAACTAGATAGACCTTAGGTTTCCACCAAGTAGGCACATAACACGGTTTCCAAGCCAAAACAAAAATCACATTATTCCCAAACCAATGATATTCAGTTTTAAGAACTTGGTCTCTAGCTGAAAGAGAATCGAAAACAATGATGAACAAATTTGCAAATAATAGCTAAAAATAACACATACCCAACCAATGTTTTTTCAATTTATGAAGCAATTTAGATAAACATGTTTGTTGTCCCAAAAAAAACCTAGAGATGGCAATCGAATGCAAGCTACTTTCTTTCTTAGCAATAAAAGATCCAACAAGATCCAAAAAAGGAATAGGAGCCCAAACCTGAGGAGAGGAACCATCAGCCGGATTAGAATCAGTGGTATTTTCACATACCTTATCCCCCTACGGATCAAAAGGAACCACTGGAAGAACCTTATCGGCCTTTTTTGGTAGCATTTCTTCTACATTTTTTGAGGATTTAAAAATCTCAGCAAAAGAAGCTTGACCCCCCATCACCGCAGTCCTCATCCCTATTCAACCTAGAAAATGGGTTTGAAAATGCCTGCGGTTAAAATCCTTCCCATCATAATAGTGAAAATGCCCACAAAACCCTTGCCGAGAGTGGATGCGAAAACCATGAGTACCACCATGACTATTAGAGTCCCAAGCTCCCCACCGACGAAAACCAAAGCCCTCTGGTTTCTTCCAAAAGCCCTAAAATACCTAGAAGATGGCCTGAAAAAATTTGCATTATCTCTCCGACCAGCCGATACTGCCATGTCTACCCAGTTGCCCTTATTGAAAACCCATTGCAGAACATGTGGCAGGTCCTCCCAAAGCACATCTGCCCATGTACCAACACCTCCCTTACCACCCATGGAGAGCCAAAATTTGCAGAGCTATATAAAAGTTATCTAAAATTAACTATTAATTAATAATACCATATTTCTACATTAATAAGTTTAGTTGATCCAAAATTTTAAGTATTGAAGCAACCTTCAGCCACTTACACATGATAATCAAGTTGCAGTGTAATATAAATTTTAATTTAATTTAATTTAATAAATAAATAAAGACTAAATATATATTATATATATATAAGTTCAACATAAATTTAGTTTAATATAAATTTTAATTTAATATAATTTTATTGATAAATAATGTGGTGAATCTTATTGATAAACCTGCACCTCCTAAGGACCTATGCAATATGCATTACCTTTGATCCTAGAGTCCTAGTGAGACTATTGAAATTTGAAACACTTGATGGCCCACTATAAGTCTATATATCACTTGCAAAGATCAAAGACATACTCTCACGGGGGGTTCTCATTGATGATTGATCCAACATGTATGGTGAATGTAATAAGTTAAGAATATCTTTATACTTTACAATTGTATGAAGTAAAATATTGATATGATAAATTTGATTTAGCGGTTAAGATCTTGGATGGTTTCTCTTATCCTACTATAGGTTCTATTACTCTTCTCGTTAAGGTTAGTACTAAGTGCTTAGATGTCATTTTTGCTATCATTCCTAAAACCTACTTCAGATCAATTTTGTGTGAAGTGGGGACATCCTTTCCCTTGGTTCTCTTCCATGAAAGCAATCCCATCTACCCTTCATAAATGTCTAAAATTTCTTCATTATGACAAAATCTTAACTATAAATCATAGCATGTACCCAGTACCAACCCACACATGCACTAGTTCAAAACTTCAACAACAAGTAAGTTGGTCTTTTAGTTCTAATTCACTTGTTTTTCGCGAGATAAAATTTTGTTTTATATATATTTATAAAATTATAATCAATGTACAAATAATTAATGGAGCGAACTGAATTTTTTTTATATATTAAATATAGAGGAAGAAGCATTACATAAAAAGGATCCCAATATTAAATTTATTTTCATTGTTTAACAAAATATTGAAAATACGTAGCTCATGAGTCATAGACAAAAAGAATTTGAAAAACTTTCATTAATAAAAATGAAATAGATTTATAGAAAGCATTTTTATATCCATAAGACTCTAAGAGGCAAACTAAAACAAATTGGAATTTGAAAAATTATTATTAATATTTATGCTTTGGAAATTTACAATTTTTACATTTGAGACTTGAGTCCCTCAAAAACTTTGGGTGAGCCACAGAGCCTGTGAGGTTTGAGGACATAGGCAAAAAAAGAACTACTAGGGGATCGAGGCTAGGGCATAGGTAGTGGATGATTTACAACTTTGCCCTAGGAATCTGGCCCTCCTTCCATGTAGAATTCTTCAAACAACATAAGCTGAGAGAATTCTTCAAGCCAAATGTAGTTTGGAAAGTTGTCCAGGAGAAACCATTTCTAGAGGAAGTCTTTGCCACTCTACGCCCATTTCCTGTGATGCGTCAAGTGCTCCGCATTTAGGTTTAGGACAAACAGTTGCCTGGCCATTAGCACTATTTGGTCAGGGAGGAGAAGCTTGGATAATTCACTCGCCCAAGGGATCCCCACCCCTAATTCTGCAAGGATGACAACGGTAATATCATCTCCAAGGAAGTCTTCCTTAAAAACCTTCCTCAACAGCATCAACATATCCACCTTGTCTCCTTCGAGGTCCAGAAGAGACACCAAGAACCGGGATGTAATGTCCATGTTAACACAGTATCTATTTTTGTTTCGCAGAAACTCTCTGCCCAACACCATCTGCACATCCTCATTGGTGAATGACCCAACCTCCTTGTAGACTAATTGGAGGGTTGGGTCTCTCACAGAGCCCAGAAAAGCCCTCTGGTCCTCTACAGAAATGCTTCTCAACCAGATGGGATTGTCCATCTTGAGAAATCAGATTAACAAATTAAACAACCTGAGCCTATAAACTTAAACCGAAGGAAGAATTTAAATACTGTGAGCTTCGACGATTTATCCACCAAATGGCAAAGGCTAATTGAAGATGAAAGAAGCAGAGATCGTATATAAATAATTGAAGCTCTTGATTGTAATAATTACTTCTCTAACCATATTAATTGCTTTAAATTTTTTAAACCTTTCGTATCTCTGTAAATATTTCCCATAAATGCATGAGCGTGCGAAATTCAAAACAACTATAAACCAGTACCAAGTTGGCAAGTACCACATTGGAAGTTGTGGGGATAGAGTGGATTGCAGTAAGTGAATAGATATATATTAAATGACCAAAATTATTGATCGCGATTCGTGACATTTGATACATGTCTATTGAATCCAATTCCATTCCAGGCACTTTTTGGTGAGCTATGTTCTCTTCAGAAAATTGGGCTAGAATAAAACTTCAGCCATTGATCTACGATCATCGAACGGTTTAAAATCATTGATGGATTTTAGGTATGTGTCACCCTTCACGTGTCAAAGAGGCCACGCTTATTGATACATCGTGCAGAGTCCGAACTCAATGTGATGTACTGATGTGATGTGATGTGATGTTCCTTGTCTATTAATGGAAATGAATTCATGAAATCAACAATAAATTATATATTTTTCCATAAATAACAAAATATTCGCCACAACAAATTAAATAATTTTCAAGCGGTGGATAAAAATCGCCAATACATTTAAATAATTTTTCCTTCAGAGTAAAATTTTTCGCCCATACAATTATATATTTGTTCCTTTTAACAAAAATTATTCGCCTCCTACAATATATATTTTCCCCATAGAACAAGGTATAATTCACCAGAAATTTATGAAATTTTCGTACCCTAGAAAAAAATCGCCAATACAAAAATAATTTTTTGCCCTATTTTGAAAAAAAAAATCACCATCTATATGAAAATTTCCCCCTAAAAATAATGTCTGATTCACCTGGATTTTACATAGTTGCCTAGGGGTTAGTTTCTTAAAGTTATCCCTAGTCCTAAGGTGGAAAGATAAACCATTATTACAATATAAAAAGCAGTACAAATACTGCTTACAAAAATAGCATCCTCTCTCCCTCTATCTCCCTTCCTTTCTCTCTCTCTCTCTCTCTCTCTCTCTCTCTCTCTCTCTCTCTCTCTCTCTCCCTTAGGACCCAAAATAACACCTAATGAAATCATGTGACTCCTTAGCACACCACATGACTCTTTAGGAGCATATGATGTCTTAAGGGGTCATATGGTGTCCTAAGGTGGCAAGATGAACAATTATTACAATAGAAAAAGTAGGACCAATACTACTTATGAAAATAAAAAATCAACATGTTCCCCCTCTCTCCATTCCTCCATACCCCATCCCTCTCTCTCTCTCTATTCTTGTCTCCCTCCCCACTCTTTCTCTCTCCCTCCCCCTCTACCTCCCTTCCTTTCCCATCCTCTCTCTCTCTCTCTCTCTCTCTCTCTCTCTCTCTCTCTCTCTCTCTCTCTCTCTCCGATCCCTCCCTCTCTCCCTCCCCCCACTCTCTCTCTCTCCCTTTTCTATCCTCTCTCTCTTCCCCCCCCCCTCTCTCTCTCTCTCTCTCTCTCCCTTCCCAACTCTATTTCCCTCTACCTTTCTCTCTCTCTCTCTCTCCCCTCTTTTCCTTCACATTTTCTTTACTTTAAGTAATGTGTATGGGGTTTAAAATTAGATCGTGTACGGGATATGGGAAATATGAATGTTGGCCTGTTGGGCATTTTTTAGGGAGTAATAGCGCATACAAGTTAACTAAACATAATCTGTACGCATTTTTTGGACATACTCTTAGTTTCCCAATGGCATCA